>NC_087167.1:2542500-2715000 GCF_035594125.1 Scylla paramamosain | reverse complement strand
CTCCCCGGTACCCTGACCCACAGCGCTCCCAGCCCTTGCTCGTATTTTTCTCGAGGTCCAGCAAACGTGGCCCTTTGCTGTCTGCAGGACAAGGGCTGACATGACTTGTGTTTTTTTTTTTTTTTTTTTTTTTTTCGCACGTAATCTGACAAATCTGCGGCGCCGGAGACACAGCTGGTGAATCAATGGACACTTCTAGGATTTTGGGCGCCTCGTATTTGTTCAGTAGCGAAGAATTTAGTTCATATTCCAGTCTGCGTTTATATGAATCCAGAGTTCCCACCGTTGGGCTCAATGAATTTAAATGTTGGCAGCGAGGTGTGGGTGTGGGCCCGTTAGTCCGGTCTGCTGGCCCGGTCAACCGTCACCATGACGTCACATACACCACCACCAGCAGCCAGGACCGCCTCCCATCTCCTCTCATCACACACCACATCTTCGGCAAGAGAGAATCACGTGGACATTCTTTGGCAGTTCAAAATAACAAGGATTCAGCTATAAGAAATAAAAAAAAATGTATGTATATTTCATTTTAAATTTATCTTAAAGGCAATTACTCTTATAATCTAAGAATTTATTTTCTTTTTTCAGTATCCGGTGAAAACATGTCGGTGACGAAGGATAGAGGAGTTAGTGGTCAGTGGAACACAGGCTACGTTGCTGGCCGCACTTACCCAAGGTCAAGAGGAGAAGAACTTTAAATGCAAGTGTAGTCGGTTGCAAGACGTTACAGAAAAGTACCTTTATTTTGTACGTTTCTTTGCGTAGTGCTGACAAAATATTTTCATGAAGACGCATCCGTTTTATGTCCTTACTCTCAAACCACAGATGCTTAAATATATTGCTCTCAGTTTCTAGTTTAATTTATTTCATGCACATAAATCAAAGTCAGTAATTAGAAACACGTAGTCGCCATGTAAGGCGGTGTCCGAGCTGCTCCGCCACCCCCTGTCTGGAGGCAGGGGGTACGCGACCCAGCCCCACCCATCCGCCAGGGTCAGACAAGGTCAGGGCCACGCCAAAGCTCCTTCCCGGACCTCCTGCACCAACGCCTCTTCCTCTCCTCCCTATCCCGTGGTGTACTAGGACAAGACTGATGCCCATCTCCTCTTTACTCTTCTTCCTTAAACAAGAAAAAGTCGTGTACAATGGGCCCAGCAGGATATTCCTAGTGAGGCTGGAGACGCGACTTTCGTGCTCCAGCTCAGGAGGTCAGCAGCTTCAGGCTTAAACTGATAACCAAACTTGTTAAACCAGACACCATTTTCGGCCCGACAAAAGAGAACACACCCACAGCCATTGTGGCTCCAAATTCAGAGGAGCGTCATAGTTGCCTCTCATGTCCCTTGACGGACCCGCCCCCGTGAACCCCGCCATTGTCACCACTAATGACACCTTAGTCGTCCGATCCAAACCAATAAACTATTGTCCGACAACTACAGCAGCACGGACCACTGTTGTACCGTCCAGTGCGGTGGCCATAACAGGGCTGCATAACTCTGGCTGCACCGCGTTCCTTTCGCCACTCACCTCTGCCCCTCAAGAACTGGTTTTGAGGAGGTGCAGGAGCGACTGTCCATCCAATTTATTCACAACCTCGATCTTTCTTTGTAAATAGTATCAAATTTTACGTGAACATCACAATACATTATCACTAACCAAGTCCTAATAAAATGTACTTACTAAATTATAGCAGAATTGTAATAAACTAAGGACACATTACTGATTCTCATGGCGTTCTCTGACGTCAAGGGCACCTTAGTACTCCGCATTAACCCAGAGAGAATGTCGTCCCATCTCAGCTCATCCGCTGTACCACGTGGCGACCAACACTTCCCTCCTTATTTTGTTCCTCTCCATCCGCAGGCAATACCCACGTTTTATATTTCTAACCAATCTAGATCACCTCGATACAGTCACGTCGGTCCCTATTACTGATCATAGGGTGACAAGACACGTGGGTCACGATGAAAGCGCTGACAGCAACCAGTGAGGCAGCATTGCGGGACCGACTGTTTCTACGTGCCGTCAGGGAACCACCAAGGTCTGTGTGTGTGTGTGTGTGTGTGTGTGTGTGTGTGTGAAGCAGCACGTGTTCACATTTCCAACCATCAACAAAGACCAGAGAAAACATTATTCATGAAAAGAAAAGCCAAAACTAGTATGAAAATTGACACTCAACTTATACAAACTCACACTGCTTCGAACCTTGTACTAAGACCTTTAAAGACACACCACAATACTACTTACAAAATGCAACAATAGAGAAAAAAGGACAACCTGGGTGGAGTTCCTTAGGGAGGCTGCATCACACTCAAGCATTGTAAGGTGGAGTGAAAGGGGAACACGCTGAGGCGACACACAGACAGTAGCAACATTGGTTCAGGAGAAATCAGAGGCGATATAGAGGACCAATAGCCTACTTCTGTATCTCCAAGACTCGTGCTCTAGTCGTGTTCCAGTCATGTTCCAGTCGCGTTGCAATTAATTTCAGCAGCTAGAAAGGGCTACTTGGCTATTTGAGAGTTATAATCTACTCGTCTTCAGTCATATTCCGGTCACGTTTCAGTCATGTTCCAGTCATAGTCTAGTTGTGTACTAGTTGGTAGAAGCGTGACCTATTTAGTGTTGATGCTTGCGTTCCAGCCATATTTCCATTAGTTCTAGTTATGCTCCATTTAGTTCCAGTGGTTAGAAAAGCAGTGGTATGAATCCTTCACTATCTGATAATCGTGATATTGTTGAGTCCAAGAGTCGGTCATTCTACAAAAAAACAAAATTACAGTACTTATGTGTCAGCAGTTCCAGTCACATTCCATTTAGTGCCAGTGGTTAGAAAAACAGTAGCATCCTTTACTATCTGAGAATCGTGGTATTGTTGCGTCTAAGAGTCAATCACTCCCCAGCAAAAACACCAGCAATACTTATTCTCTCCCCAACAAAAACCAGCATGGCAATATTTAAGTGTCAGTAGAGTCGTGTTCAAAAAAAAGTCTTACGAGGGACACGATGGGTCGAGAAAAAGAGGGAGGGCGAGAAGGAGGGGGACACACTCTATAGATCAAGGGAACTCGTTAGCACCGGGTTTCTTAATTACCGGAGGGGGATTCGTATCTCCTCGCAGCCCCTACATCATGTTGGCTTAATAACACCCCATAGCACATGTATTTGTATATAGAAAACCCTCCAGGAAAAGAACGAAATATAATCAACATATAGTTATTATCTCTAAACAAGGGATTGCTTCGAGAGCCACAAAGGAGTACTGTATAATATAAAGAGTAGTAAGTAGTAAGGAGAATGGAAGTATTTTGTATGTAATATTTAAGCTACGGTGAGATACTCGTAAAATAGGAGAGGCGGGGTAAAAGAGAAAGGGAAGGATGGAAGAGGTGAGAGGGAATAGAAAGAACACGACACTGGTGATGGATAGGAGTAGCGTGTGTGTGTGTGTGTGTGTGTGAGTGTGTGTGTGTGTGTGTGTGTGTGTGTGTGTGTGTGTGAGAGAGAGAGAGAGAGAGAGAGAGAGAGAGAGAGATGAGAGAGAGAGAGAGAGAGAGAGAGAGAGAGAGAGAGAGAGAGAGAGAGAGAGAGAGAGAGAGAGAGAGAGAGAGAGAGAGAGAGAGAGAGAGAGAGAGAGAGAGAGAGAGAGAGAGAGAGAGAGAGAGAGAGAAAATTAAACTCCCACATGGACTTGTTTAAACATGATTTACAGCCACTGAACATAAACATGAGATGACGTCTTCATAATTAAAATTTATTTTCATCTGCTGCAAAATATGAGAAATGATGTTCATGAATATGCACAATTAATTTACAGTGTGTATGAGCGAGTCTATTTGCATATTTACATCTATTTCTCACCATCTATCTGTTTTTGTTTTTATTTATCTGTTTGCATCTATTCATCTATTTCTCACCGTTTATCTGTCTTTATCTCTAATTACCTGGTCATTCATTTTTCTTCTACTATACAGGAGTGTGTTCAAAGATCCCAAGAGGTTTCAAGAGAGAGAAAGATCCTGTTCTCAAAAGAAGTGGAGTAGGAGAAGATTCCAATCCAGTGAACCAATATAGTTCCAGATTTGCCCATTAAATGTCTAACAAACTTTGACATCTGTATCTGTTACATCTACCCACCTACTCAGTTATTTACCTATCTATTTATACTTTTATTTCAAACATTTATGTCTGGCAATCTATTTACTTTTCTGTATTTTTCATCTACCCATTACATATTTATCAACCTACCTGTCCACTTTAAGTTCTTCAGTCAAGCAATCTACCTGTATCTATTTCAGCACCCCAACCACTCACCTATTTATCTATCTATTCGCTAACTTGCAGCCCAAGAAAGGCAGGTCCATTGGGTCAAAACAGCCCAGCGTACCGCGGAGTACCTGTTTTTGTTTACCTTTGTGATGACGTCACTTTGTACCGCGAAGAGGTAGGGCAGCGTGACCTGGCTAACCTTGACTTCGGACGCACCACGCATGCCCCTCACCCCGACCCCCCAACACTAACCTCTGCCCGACCCTCCCCAGTGACGGTGGAGGTGGCGGTGAAGGTTCAGGGGGCCTTCCTCCTCGTTATCTTTAAATAAATATGCCATAAAAACAACGACCCCGGTTATCTCTTTCCCTACCTGTGGCTGAGCTGCATTCTGGACTTAGCTACGGACTTGTTTATGAGAAGAGGATGTTGAGCTGACCTGCTAACATTAAAAAAGAAAACTTTCTGCTATGATCGATCTTTGCGAGAATTCAGAGTACTGTGAAAATTGTTGACGTGGACACAAGTAATAGAAGAGAGAACAGGTATATTAGCTACAACACTATAAAAGATACTGTGGAACCCATCAAAAATACCTAATTTCTTAAAGTTGTAGGTAATTTAGCGAAAAATGATCTAGCAATGCTTCAAGAAAAATAATGATAAACGGGCTTGGAAAAACTTGCAACTAGGACAAATCAGAATGCAAAGTTGAATAAGTATTAAAAGAAACGAATAAAAGAATTCTTTGAAGGCCAAAGAAATCAGTCGAAGAAGATATAACATCCATCCATCCACCCACACACACACACACACACACACAGGGAAAAAAATACCGATAAAAGGATATAAAAATAAGAATGGTGAAAATATTGAGAGAGGACGAAGTACACAGTGACGTGAGGCAAGTGTTGGAGGGAGCGGGGTGAGCGTGAATGGACGGACTGCACGAGTACCTTCCAGTGCATCACACGCTGAGGGCACGAGGGAACCGCTGCACAAGACAAAGGGAAGAATAACATGAAGAGCCTACACAATCTCTCTCTCTCTCTCTCTCTCTCTCTCTCTCCCAAAACAACTCTATATTATGTAATGCACGTAATGAAACAAACCAACAAGTAAAACAATTGGTATGTCAGTGCAAAATTCATCTTCCCTTTACAGACATTATCTCTCTCCTTTGTGGTGACTTCATTCCGGGACGCTGCGTGGTATTTCCTGGAATGACAGAGTGGGGGTGGGAGTTGAACACAGCATCCTACGTACAACCTTCCGGACCTCAGCCTCCCCCCTGCAGCCCAGCCATCACCACGACACGACTCTCAAACTGAAGAGGATACTGAAGTTTCTCTCAAGGCGAAGACGCACACCCAACCCAAGACTATTTATAAAGTAATTTCACCTCCTCCATTATGTTTCTGAGGTTTACTTGTGCTCGACGTTCTTCTAGTATTTTTTTTCCCTTGCCATAATAAAACTACAACAATCTACATAAAAAAGAAGGATACTAATGAGTGACTTTCGCTGCCTTTATCCAAGAGATGGAATTCCAGACTTTGGTAATGGAATAAGAAGACGAGAAAATAGCAGCATATGATCACTACTGAGAATGGAAAGAAGAGGCGTGAGTGGGGGAGAGAGCGGGAAGAGGATGTCATGAAATAGGGAGATGGATTGCAGGAAGGGAAAAAAGAAGAGGAGGATAATTGTAGGGGGAGAAAAAAGAGTTGGAGGAAAAACCTGGTAAGTGAGAGAGGAAGTGGGGACCTGGGAGTGGTGTGGAGGCTTTGGGGAGTGGGTAGTGGAGCGTGGGTGGAGCGGAAAGTCATGTGGAATGAGAGGGATGGAGAAAGAATACCTGATAGGGGAGGGTGTATGAGAGGGGAGAAGAGAAAGACCAAGGGCACAGAGAGAGAGAGAGAGAGAGAGAGAGAGAGAGAGAGAGAGAGAGAGAGAGAGAGAGAGAGAGAGAGAGAGAGAGAGAGAGAGAGAGAGAGAGAGAGAGAGAGAGAGAGAGAGAGAGAGAGAGAGAGAGAGATAATAAGACAAGTAGAGGTGCGTTGGGGAGATTGGGGGGGAGGCGCAGGTGGAGGTGGAGGCCCTATCAGGTAAGGTCGTTGAGTAACTTTCGGTTGGAGGATGGAATGCAACAACCGACACTCTCAGCATACTAACCCAGCACGCCAACAGCCGCCAGCCGCCCGCCGCTCACACCCACCATCACCACCACCACCACCGCCACCGCCACGACCAGCTGCCTCCCGCGAACTGCCCGGGAGCCACCCCGTCAAGTGCCCCGACGAGTCCAGTAGCACCTGTGTAACTTGACCTCTACCACGTGAGTGTGAGCGGAGGTGGACGAAGCACACAGCGATAGATCTTTGAGACAGTTGTTCTTTAAGTTTAGTCTCGTGAACATTATGACTCGTTTCCGTAAATGGTGGAATACATGAATTACAGTGACGTGTAAGTACATCAGATGAAGAAAAGATGGGCGAGTGACAGAGGACATTTATTAGTTGAGAAAATCTTACAAAATTACAGGAATGATCGCAGTCTTGCCTCAAATGAACGCTAGGTAAGTGAGCATACTGTGAAGAAATGTATGTGTACTAATATCAGGTGAAAAACAGGTGGGCGAGATGAAGAACACGTTTGAAATTAACCTCTAAAATAACACAAATCATTGCCGCACTGCTCCTGATGAATGCCAAGCCAGTGCTGAGTATAACAAGTGTACAGCAGCAGGTAAGCAAGGTCTACACGAGGACAGGCGACCGAAGAGGAAGGAGTGGAGGGAGTTGACAACTGTGTGTCCTCGACTTTTGAACAAGGTAAAATAAGAAAAAAAAAAAAAAAATCGACGCAGGTGATCATGTAGGTTACTGCTTCACTTTTCCATAACAGTGACAAAGAAAGTGTTCTCTTTCTTACACCACCAACTGTTTGCATAGGAAAAGTGTACAGAACAGAGAGGGAGAGCAGCTGGAGGAGGAGGAGGAGGAGGAGGAGAGGGGAACGGCATGAGAAGAGGGAAGAGGAGGAAGAGGGAGAGGTGTGGGATGGTCAATGCAGCGGCCAGCCATGACTGGAGACTCTGGGCACCTCATTAATATTCCGCACAAGTCACCCTCTCCCCTCTCACCAGTACTGCCTTCACTATCTTCCTCCTCCTCCCTCCCCTCTCAGCAGCAGCAGCAACAGCAACAGCATTTCCATCGGCTCACCTCCCCCTCTCGTCCCTCTCACTCATCCCTTCCCATGAGCACACTCTCGCCTCTTACTCAGCGGCTTTCAACACCTCTTTTCAATCCAACTCAGCCTCTCCCGTGCCATTCCATCACGAACACTGCCCGACTTTGCACTTTTTCTTTACCTACGTTTATTGTCACGCCTCTTACTCTTCGTCGTTTGTTTTTATTTCCGGCGGTGCGTATCCATGTCTTAACTATTTCTCAGTCGGGCATGTTGATCCCTACACATCGCTCCTCCGCCTCATCGCAGACCACTCATCCTTCCTTCCTTCTCTTCTCCCTCCGCTTCCTCCCTCCTATCCCTCCCCCGACCCCTGCCAGCTACCCTAATATGGCTGTCACCTTCCACCCACCATTCGGCTCTTCCATCTTCCTTGTCGTATTAGTTTTTTTTTTTTTTTTATGATGCTACTACTATTTGTTCCGTCATTGTCCCCATGCGTTGCTATTGGGGATATTTTGTTAGTATTCTTGCATGGGATAGTTTGGTGGTGGAGGTTGTTTTTGTCATTATTGGAGGTGGTGGTAGTAGTAAAAGTAGTAGTAGTAGTAGTAGTAGTAGTAATAGTAGTAGTAGTAGTAGTTGTTGTTGTTGTTGTTGTTGTTGCTGTTGATGTAATTACTATCGTAACAACTAGCTATAGTACGCATGTAGAAGGTACAAAGACAGGGCGATCGACAGCAGGTTACTAACGCAATAGAAAATATCATCCTTGTGTAAGCAAAGTCTACAAGGAACACAGCGCGCGTGAGCGAAAACAAAGGTCACTGCATGGGCGGGCGCGAGAAGGTCAGTGGCTTTCATGAGGAAATTGTTTCTGGTGACGCAAGACTTTTCCACTAGGAGTAGCTAACACCTGCAAGTTTAGAGGGTGACTGTAGGGTTAGTCGCAGCTAGGCCGGCCGTGTATGGCGCCCAGCAGCTCCCGACGGTGTGTAGAGATTGCCAAACCGGTCAACAAGAATCCCGGCACCCTGTTATCTAGAGTAAAAAAAATCGTGGCTTCAGACTGAGTCGGTCCCATACTGTGTCTAAGCATCAGGGCGGCCCCGCGGCACGTTGGGAGTGGCGGCGGCGGAAATACCAGCATGGTGAAGGGAAGGAGTCCTGATGCCCTCCTGCCGGCCAGCACCAGCATCCCTACCCTCTAAGTGTTTCTCAGGAAGGTGCTCCACAAAAAAAAGTAATACATACAACACAGTCCAGTTATCTAAGTTAATAAGACAATAGGACAATTCTAGGTAATAACGCCATGGTAATAATATTAATAATAGCAATAACAATATCAGTGCCGGGGATAAGTGAGCTCCTCGGCTACTTGAATCATGCTGATAGAAGATAGAAAAAATCGTAACCTATACTTTGTAACAGGATTTCTTGCCGCATCATTCTCCTGCCCGTGCCTCTTATATCAATGGTCCGCCTCGCCACCACGCCGCTGGTGTGGCTCCTCCCGTCCCTGGTGTTACGGCCGCGTCATCTGTATGCAGGCGCTGAGAGGAAGGAGGGAGGGGCGTGTAGGAGTGACTGCTTGATCAGGTGGGACGGTAATACTTTTTAGGGGAAGGTTAGGACTGAAATAAAAAAAAGGGGTTCATAGGCGACACAGGTCACGTTAGGGTGTGCTCGCTGCTGCACCTCCGCCCATGCTGATGCCACGCGGATCGCGGGTGGGTCGTGTTAACACAGCAAACTGTTCCTTAGCTGGCTGGCTACAGGTAAGGAAGAGAGATGCCGGAATGTGCAAAGATGAAGCCTCCTTGTCCTATCAGTGTGAAACTAAGGGCAGGGCATTGAGGCAACGCTCCACCGTGCACACAACTAAAACTTTTTATTGAGGTATATTCTTGTAAGTTTTCTTTCTCTCTTTATCTATTTATTTGTCTGCGTGCATGTTTACCAATATGAACTTGATAGGCCTCTGCTGCTTTCTATTTATGACATACAGACTGTAGACGGCATAGTTTCTCTCTCTCTCTCTCTCTCTCTCTCTCTCTCTCTCTCTCTCTCTCTCTCTCTCTCTCTCTCCATCTGATGACCTACTTTAAAGTTAAAAAAAAGAAAACAAATTCATATGTTTCCTTCCACACAGCTGACAGTGAACGTGACTCTTCGCACCCGTAAAATATCATGCTGATGGTCAGGTCAACCCTACAGGCGGCAGTTTCAGCTTAACTCGCTTGAAAATAGGATTAGGCGTGCACAGCAATCCGCCAGAGGACATTGAAGCGGCGCGAGTGTGCCGGCGAGGCTGCGGCGCGGCTTGGCTTTCTGGCGGGAGTTGTGCAGGGTATCAAGCCACCGCCCGCTACATCTGCTTCACTCTACGTCATCAGGAGGAACTGGTGGGATTGCCAATCAGAAAATCGTAAAGTAATCGTCATCACCATTTTTAAACTCCTGAACGATATTCTGAAGAAGACTGCAGTTTCTTATGTTCTTTTTAATATTTATGTTTTTTTCGTCAGGTGAATTACCTCAGCCGCCGGGAGGAAAGGCGGTAACATTATCAACGACGTGATGGATAAGGATTTTAACTCCAGTCGGTAAGTCCCAAGCAAGGCGAGGTGGACGCCCATCACTGCGCCCCTAAGCAGCGTGTAATACCCTTCATGTTCCCCAGATTTAATAGCAAGATATTTTTTGTATAGAATGCCTTGGCCTCACCAAAGCCACCACAACCACCACCACTACCGCCACCAACACAGTGAATGTGCCTTTACCCTGGAAGTCATGCCAAGCCTCACATTTCCCTCCCACCCGTCACCGCCACAAAGACACCGTCCCCGCCTCGGCCACTGACCCACGACACATAAGTTAGGCCTGAAAATCATTCACGACTTTCCGAATTTCATGCAGCTTCCCGCCCCCGACATTCCTCGAGGACAGGGTGAGTAAGGTGACGGGCAGACGTCTTTGTTCTTTCCGACTTGCGGCTGTCTGTTTGTTTGTCTCTTTTTTTCTCCGCAAGCCATCACCTTTCTTCAGCTGAGTGTCTCCCCTTTCTCCTCCATCAGCCACATTCCTCTAGGTGAGTGTCGAAAGATAAATTCCTGAGCCATGGAAACACTTTTTGAGGACAAAAAAAGATCCCGCTTAAGATGAGAGTACAGAGAAACGTTATATTTACGGGAAGCACATAAATCTTCATGCTGTTCCAGAAACAAACTTTATTGAAAAATACATCTTTCCTTATACCATCAGGTTCCAGCGGCGAGCCAACACCCCCCCAGCCAGCACACTCCGCGCCCCGTAATGCTCAGCGTGCGCCGTGTTTGCCCCCACAACACGGCGGGGTTTGCTCGAGTTTTAAAAGGAGTCGTGCAGGTTGACCGAGGCCTGAGCCAGGTCAGAGGTCAGCTGCGTGACACGCCGGAATGAGAGATGGTATCTTCACAAAGCGGTTTCATGAATTTCCATGGCAAGGAAAGTTCGCATTGCGACACATGGCAAAATAAAGTATCGGTTCATGCCTGAGTTGCCCGTTCACTGCTCCACTCCACGGCAAAGATGCAAGCCTTGGTCACTACTCGCTATCCCTTCACGACTGTGAAATTAACTGTTGTTGAAAAAAAAAAAATCTTACAACCTGATAGAGAAAAGAAAAGTAAAGAAATAATGCCTAAAATTATCAAAAAAATTTTCATAATGTAAATGGAGTTAACTTTCACTACACCGCACTTTTCTTACATAATGGCATCTCAGTTCCTTTACCTTGCATTATTTTCGGCCTTCACTACATGGAACACGCAACCCCATTAGTAGTGAGGCAAGTACTCGTGTGTTAGACGATAATGATAATGAGGCACCGAACTCCAGGCCCGTGCTGTTCACTCTACATATACTTAAGTGACCTACCTGGTGCACTGGTATACACAAGGCGGCAGGACACCCTTACCTGGAAAAAAAAGATAAAAAACACGTTAAAGGAAGGATTCATAAGTTGTAAGACACTGCTTGGTGTGTGTGTGTGTGTCTGTGTGTGTGTGTGTGTGTGTGTGTGTGTGTGTGTGTGTGTGTGTGTGTGTGTGTGTGTGTGTGTGTGTGTGTGTGTGTGCAATAATTAAAGTAACAACAGCAACAACAATAACAACGATAACAACAACAACATCAACAACAAGAACAACAACAATAACAACAAGAAGCAGTAATAACAGTAATAATAATAATAACAATAATAATAATAATAATAATAATAATAATAATAATAATAATAATAATGATTTACGACTCACTAATAAACATAACAGTTGTATACCCAAAATAAATAACATGTATACTAGCTTGCATACATTACTACCACTATTTAACAGATCACTGAAGTATTCGTAAGCACCTTGACGAATTATTCCAAAACAAGTGGTCAGACACAAACTATACCGGTGAAGTTTCCTGAAGAAGGGTGCAGAGAGCCTCGAGGTGACCGTGAGTGAGTGCAGGAGAAGCCATCGCAGTTCTCAGTATGATGAATGACGACGCTTCCTTTTAAGCCGCCAGAGTGACTCCCGAGGCGGGGTGATGGGAGTGGCGGGGAGAGATCAGGCTGCAAGGAGGTAGGTGTGGTGGCTGTCGCGTCTGCAGTAGGTGTGGTGCAGGTTTCAGCCACTGAGATCAACAAGTGTGGACAAGAGACAACACCTCTATCTGTAAGGGTGGCCACGAATACCAATGTGCTCCTCAAAGATGCCGACGCCTCAGATAAGCGTGAAGGTGATGGCGACTGTACGGCAGGGGTGGCGCCATCCTCAGCCCGGCCGCCTGCGATGCCATTATGCCAGTCCACGGTCGCGGCGCACCTCACCCTCACTCTCTTTAACTCTCGATTATCACTTTCACGCCTTACGCAGCGCAGCGAGAGCCACGTTCCTCACAGCACGTCCGACTCAACTCAGCGTCGCATCCTGGCTACTGTGACACCACTTCGGCATGCGGAAGGCAAGCGGGTCACCACCATCCACGCAGGCCTCTTAGTGACTTCTTGCACCTTCCCGTATGTACGAGTATAGCTGTAATTCTTGTGCTCTTGTGTGCTTGGACAAGGAATTCTGTGTGTACTTGGCAGCTCAAATATCTCGCTTTCAACTTCCTACCCTGGCTGCCCGACTTCCCCTTAGCCAACTCACGCGGAAAAAGAAAACTGTATTAAGAAGACCACTGGAGATGAAGGTTTCTGCTTGAGCAAACTCTTGATGGTACAAGTATTTTTGCGGCGGGGCCATAACCCCATCAGTGCCATACATTAAGATTAGTCACCGTGCAGTGAGAGGTCTCCAAAGTTTGCTGAGGAGGTCAAGGGATTGGGTGGGTTTGTTCAGGGTCGGAGGTCACAAAGTGCTTGTTTAAGGAGCACCAACACCTCGCCCACTTCCACCCGAGGCCGAGCAATCCACGAAATATATTTTACTCTGTACAAAACTGACAGCATAAGGCAAATATCGTGCAACATTACACGCTTAAAATTGTGTTAATAATGAAGAGGTTTCCTGTGAGAGGTATGCGAGTTATAAGGACAAAGTGAGAGGCTGCAGTCACGGAGTCCCAGCGATGGTGATGCAGGGCCGCGACACGGAGTATGAATGTGTTCCTTTGTGTTCCTTTGTGTTCCTTTGTGAGTGGATGACGTGGGGTTTATTTTAGAGTGGTTCATAGTCTATTTCAGTTCACATGTTGTTGAGAAAGAACGGAGGTTCAGTGCTCAGTGCTGCAACCTTTGGCCTCGCACCGCTAGGGTCGATCATAAAGGCTGAGAAACACACAGGTTAAGGATGGATGAGTAGGATGGGAGAAAAAAAAAAACTGAGAAATAACTCGCCAAAAACATTATTGTTGATAGTAGGGCAAAAAAGCTTAAGATAACAATTTTTCTTAAATTCAAGGGAGTGAATTACTGTAGGATAATATTGTTTTCTTGTATGACTAAGGAGAAATTTCCTTGGTAAATTAATGATGTTCAATTTTCTTCCTCCTTGTCCGTCGTTTTTTGTTCTTTCCACCATTGCCGCTCCGGAATTTACTATAGTTTTTACGCTGTGGTTGCCAACACTACCTTCTTTTATCACCTTGGGCATGACAGTTGCATATTCTGACGGCTTTTCTTCCTTATTCTGATCGCTTGATTTCTTCCTTATTCATTAAGAAGAATTTCCTCCATCTCTCCATCGCCTGTCCCTGACCTCTTCCCCATAAAACTTACCCCCTTCACCAATTCCTCCCTCTCTTATCTTCTTACTTCTCAGTTTCTCCTTTTCCTTTTTCTGTTCCTCCTTTTCCTCCTTCCCAAGACAATGAAGACTCAATCAGCCGGAACAAGGGCCACGGCTAATGCAGGTACACCAAAGAGCCGTGATTAATGCGGTGGTGCTTCAGTTCCCAGCCGTCTCTCTTCTGTCATTGCATTAACTGGTCCTCCCTGGAACTGAGAGGAACACGGATCTCCCTCCCTGCCTATCCCTGGTCTCTATGCAGCTTTCCTCTGTCCCAGCATTACTTTATCTTCGTTTCCTCTCGTGGGATCTCCGGTACGTGAACGGCGGGCTTCCTTAATTTGTAGGCTGGAAATAAATTGGTGTTCATTTCAGGGTCGAGATGTTTGTAGTCAACATACTTCTTGCGTTCCCTGTGATAAGGTGAAGTCCAAGCTCTTGCCCTTGACCCAACAGCCCACCAGAGGTCAAATCCTCCTCCTCTGCAAAAGGAATCACAACTGTAATTCTTGATTCTCTTCTTCCTTCTTCTTTCCATCGAGGGTTCTGCGGATTGGTATTGCAGAACGTAACAACCCACACTGTCGATGGCGGTGGAGAGGGAACTTATCAGACTGGTGGTTCGTGAGGCTTGAATTCTCTCTCTCTCTCTCTCTCTCTCTCTCTCTCTCTCTCTCTCTCTCTCTCTCTCTCTCTCTCTCTTGAACTCGTGTAGCCACAGTCCTCCACCTCTCCTTGTCTTCGTTGTCGTGATGAAGACAACTCTATAAACTATGCAAAAATATTTATTCTCTTCCTGCTTGATTCTGAGTGAGAGGTGGAGGACTGGCATCTCGCGCGTTCGCACACACACACACACACACACACACACACGCAGCACGCCTCGGTCTCAGTACTGGGAGTGCCTGCATATCCTTACGAGTCCTGACTTGGGGTGCGGGAGGAGGTCCTGCACGCACGGCCAGATGAGACTCGTGTTGAAGACTAACCTCGACCGTTCATTCATTCCTAGGAGGCGTTGAACTGAAAGCCTCAGTGGACCAGTATTCCATCGCCTTTCATGTATTTACTAAAATCACATTTTTAGATTCACTACGAAGGAAAAGAATTAAAGAAAAACTAAGGCAAAAGAGGCATGAATCTCATTAGTGAATGGTCATTGCCAGGACAGGATGAGGTGAGGGGGAGGGAAGATGGGAATTAAGACAACACTGGAGGATGAGGAGCAGAGGGGGAGAAGGGGTTAGATAAACCATGAGATGACAAAGTGAGGAGGTGAGCAGTAGTGAAGGGCGAAATGGGAGGGGAGGAACAGAGGCCTCACTCAGATGAAACCTGTCCTGATCTGGGCTGACCGCAAATAACTCACCACATACAATTAACTTCGGCCTTGTGCTCACATCAGAAGGGAAAATTAATTGACTACAGTGAATAAATGAATAAATGAACAACAACCTGGTGAGGCGAGCTTATCAATGCCAGTACGTACATAAAGTCTCCCAGTTCATTGGTTCGGTAATAGAAGTAACTCAGATCATAAAGTTTTTACGCGCACACAGTAATCAAAACTGTTTACCATGAAAAAAAAAATGAACTAAAAGAAGCGAGTCTTGTTTGTGATGTCAGCAAGTCAAGTGAATTTCATGTCTACAAAATAGAATAATAATCATATAAGGATTCATGAACTGTTTTATACTGAGAGCTCTGAAGAATTGGGGATATAAGAGGTGGAAATAATTGCTTGATTTTGTTTTCGACATGGCAACACTTACTAAGCCAACTGCACAATTTACGAATTAAGTATAATTGAGCTGCTGCTGGACTTGAGGTGGATGACGAAAGGATAATGTTGCATCTACTCTCATCTCTGTTCTACTATCAGGATACTATATACGGTCATGGTCAATAGTAAAGACACTCACTTTTATTGCAATTAGCGACTTTCCACAACATGAAATCCTCTGATCTGTTACACTGTCAAGTTTTGAAAGGAGAATAACACTGGATCTGAGGAGGAAAAACTGAGGTAAAACATAAAAGAGTGCAAGTGAGAGCAGGTTATTCGACTCCAGACCACGATTGTATCCTCCCAGCAGCCTCATAAGTCTCGCTGCTTCATTACCTTGCAACCTCGCAGTCTCACACTTAAACGTACACAGACTCACAGCCACACGTCGCAATGACTTCACAACCTAAACCCAACACCAATAATAACGCCATTAGCTACTGTTTGGCATTACCCACAGCCATTCCCTTTGCAGTATTACAAGCAACACTACTGGTCGTCATTAACAATATAAAATACGCAGACTAGTTCTTTATCAACTGCCATGAGTAACAGCAAACCGCCACTTTCTCGGTAATTAAGATTATTATCCAATACACCGAGAGCCAGTGTAAGAATTATGTCCGGTCTGGTTATCTTGGACAGAATCTGAAGGTAATGGAAGGGAGTGAGAAGCAAACGACTCTCAGAGGATGGTGTCAAGGGGAGACTCAGCATGAGAGGTGAGCACATGAGGGGTTGGCAAGGACGAGGCACAACACCACCCTCGTCACCTAAAGCACCTATACCATCAGCTATACCATCATTATCTTCTCCACTACCTCCACCACCAGCATCACCTCCTCCAGCACCGGGAACTGCCACCAGGTGATCGTTGCGTTAAGATGGCAAGCGGATAAGACCGTAAAACTGGAAAGCACCATACACACACACACACACACACACACACACACACACACACACACACACACACACACACACACACACACTTTCTTTTACAATTTTCCTGTAACTGTACTGACAAATAAAAACTGATATTTTAGGGTATCTTACGCACATATTTTTACATATTTTTGCATATCACTTTTGCTCACTTTCTCATGTGCACGTATCATTTCATCGTTAGGAGTTGCATGAGCGCGGCAGAGGCTGACACTCCCTTCTTCCCGCGTACCTGTTGCACCTGCCATTTACTCCTCGATAAACACCCAAGATTTTTTTTTCGCAGCCCACCGTGGCCTCTTTTTTGCATCACTCAGGAGAATAAACCTCAGAACAACACTGCTTTGTCGCCTGCAGCCAAGCACCTCCAGCCTTGGCAGCCTCATAGAGTTTTTCGATATACTGAAGTGGTGGGAAAGAGTCGGCCAAACCCTCACTTCTTCCCCCACTTCTCGCTTGCTAGCAAACTCCCTCCCCTCTCACTCTCCTCTCCTCCAATATTGCCTGCCTTCTCCCAGCGGCCCTGAACTCGCTTGAACTCCCTCGTGGGCGGAAAGGCCAAAAAATATGACAAGCCACAAAATCCGGTGTGGTCGTGACCTGGCTGGTGGTGGCGAGGGTGGCCCGCTCATGCAGCCCTGGCGTGAGGGGACGGTGTGTAAGGGCCAGCACGTGTATAGGTGCGCGTGTTTGGGAAGTCTAAACGGTTGTCTTAAGCACATTGCCTACTGATTTGAACGGGAACAATTACGTTTTTTTTTTCTTTCTATAATCTCAAACTGATTTATTCACTGTCATTTACTCATTGATACTGCGTACAATCATCCTTTCTGAAGACTAAATTCTTGGTTCACTGTTTACATAACCTTTAGGATGCACAACAATGAACTTAAGGTAATGACAGAGTTCTGGTTTACACAAGAACAATTTCCCCAGACAAACACTGAGTAGGTGCCACATTTTGATGATAAGCAAAATTCAAGGTCTGATTATCAAGTAAACATTTTTCCTTCTATTCACAATCTGCAAGAAACAGTTATCCCACAACTCTTATTTGGGTAACTGTTGGTATCCTCTGCATGAGAAAGTTCCTTAGGGAATGGGGTGTGTAGTACTATGGGACTCATCCTTTCTTCTTGTCCTTTGCATGTGGAGAGCGGACTAAGTCAAAGGTATTATTATTATTATTATTATTATTATTATTATTATTATTATTATTATTATCATTACTATTATTATTATTATTATTATTATTATTATTATTATTATTAGTAGTAGTAGTAGTAGTAGTAGTAGTAGTAGTAGTAGTAGTAGTAGTAGTAATAGTAATAGTAGTAGTAACAGCAGTAGTTGTACGAGTAGTAGTAGTAGTAGTAGCAGCAGTAGTAGTAGTAGTAATAACAGTAATCTGCAAACCTTGGACAACCCTTCATTTCTGTTGAGGTCTGTCAACCCTCACAAGCGTCTTATGTAAACTCGTGTGCAACATTCCGAAAAGATCTAATCATATACAAACTCAACGCAAATGTTCCCCGGAATCGTACATTATTCATTTCCAGGTGATAGAAAAAAACAATATGTGGTTTGTTAATGCTCTCCCGCAGGGCCAGGTGTTGCTCCTTCATCGAGTGAATAAGACATACCAGCATAGATATGGATACTGTGGTTACCCGGGCAATGGCCACGCAGGGGCAGAAAAAAGAAAACGATAATGCAAATGGGTGACGATAATGACAATTTTACTCCATCTAAATTTGAATGAACACAAAGAATCAAGGTGGATAAATGTTAATAAAAGGCAAGTAACTGTTCCAATGTCCGGTGAAGTTACTTCTAATACGGCTCAGGTTAATCCCCCTTCCCTGCATCTCTCTCTCTCTCTCTCTCTCTCTCTCTCTCTCTCTCTCTCTCTCTCTCTCTCTCTCTCTCTCTCTCTCTCTCTCTCTCTCAACTCAGGCTGAGGGCGAGGCGAGTCTCGTGCCAACTCCTAACTTTTGAATATTTAAATTACTTTTTTTTTCCCTGGAACTTTTACCAAAACAGATATTAACGTCTAATTAATTTCGTTACAACATTCTTCTAGTTTGTTGCTGTCCTCCTTCGCATACATTTTCTTTTGACAAAACCGAAAACAAGAGATCGAGAGATGAAAGGAATCTTATTACACCTGTATTTTTCTTTTATTCACAGGAAGAATAGAATCTTACTCCTTGTGTATTTTCTTTACTTAAGGTCAGCCTCCGTTGCTGGCTCAGCCTCCCCGCATCTTGATCCTCCATTTTCCACTTATAATCAAGGGTGGGCGAGGGTTACTCTGAAGGTGAAGGTGAAGGGTCAAGCAGATAGCGTTCCTTCTCATAGATTTGGCCGCCACGTGTGGTACTGGCCGAGGCAATGTCGCTCTTGGATCTGGAATGTGTTCTCAAGTTACAGTGACAGACTCGACTTTATTGATCGTTTGCATTGTGTAGCAACAACTATATTAACATTATCTTTTTAAATTTAATCGTTGGATCTTACACTTTTGGTAAGCAGATTCGAGACCAATATAGATGCAGTTCTTTATGTTAAGGTGGACTGAGAACATTGTAAATTGAATTATGGCGTCGTAGCAGTGAGGTCATACAACGCTGGCCAGTGTAATGACAGCTCTGCCTCCCCAGTCGAGATACTGACAAGAATCAAAATTGAGCTCGTAAGGTTGAGATGCGAGCCGAACATCTGCAAATTCCACAAAGCCACCCAGCGTGAGACGGATTTGTTAGGATGAAGGAAAGGACATCCATGCATGAGGCAGGAGGGACAGGAGACTCCTAATGCCTCATCAATGTGCTCCCTGCTGCGGGTCACTTCATGAATAATTCACCCTCGCCAGGGATTAATTCCACCGCTCAATTATCCTTCCGAGTTTTTGTATAATATGGACGAATAAAACTACGACAGACAGACGGTAGGGACAGGTGATATTTTTTCTCCTTCCCTCCGTGCCACCCTTTGTTCCCTGTCCCTGAATTAACTATGACTCCTGTAGGGCCTCGGTGTGACGGTGTGTCGCACCTCCCTATGTGATCTGAAAACCCTACTTGAGACTTAGTTACAGGGGAAGTCTGCCTTCACGTGGCGCCCGTTGGTAACAAGGGAACAAACCCTTTCGGGATTGGTTCCTCGGCTAAAGTGCTTCCCCACGAGACGAACGTGAGGCGGGGAGCTGGACAATATTCCATCCTCCCTTGTCATACGGTCGTAGAGTAATGGGGCCAGGCTTCGGTTCCCTTAACAGCCTCTCTGATCCGGAGTCTTCCTGCCCTTTCGGGTTCTCTACCCGTTTGGGTGGGGGCCGTTGGCATGATTTGCTGAGTCCAGTGCCAAACCCACTTTGCCTGGGATACAGTAGTCATGATGGTGTTTCCAGGGTGACGGCCCGCTGGGGGCACGGCAGGGCTCTTCCTGCCAGAAATCCAGACATTCATGGCTTTAATCAGAGGTATACGGTGTGGATGCGGTACTAATCTCCCACCAGGCTGGAGGGGCGGGCATAGAGCCTGTGTCCGTTCCAAAAGCCTGAGGCGCTCTCGCAAGAGGTGTTACGCTTGCTAATGATGTTTCATACAGCGGCGGGCCTTGTAGAAGGTAGCCAACCGCCTGGTCTGAGGGTGGCGTCCTCAGCCGGAATCCTATCAGCCTGGTAGTAGGTTTCGCATTGCTCATGCCGTCTTAAATGGCAATGTCAATCCTGCTGCTCCTTCCTGATTCGTCACATTGTCACTGCCTCTTTTCTAACCTCCATCGCCTTCCTCTATACCCTCTTCGTGACCTTTAATAAATCCTGCCTCTTAGGCCATTATTTTTGTCATCCTGCCAGCTATTTCCATTCATTTTAGCCTTCACAATCTCCTCAGCCCTTCCTTCTCGTCCTGCCTCTTACCCCCAACCTTGCCTACCTCCCTCCCCTAACCTTGTCTCCCTCCCTAGGCTCCCCACTATAGACCACCTGGCCTCAGCCCCCAGCTCATTCCTGCAGCCTCCCGCACACCTGTAGCGTCCCCCCAGTAACAACTCACTGATATGCACATCCCCGGCATGTTAATGAGGGGGATTTGATAGCGTGATGAGCACAGGCTTGCAGGACCATTCATCTTCGCAGCAGACAATGGGAGGCATCAGCGGCAGCAGAGCAGTGCATGAGTACAAGGTTTTCGTTCCCCGCGTCGTGCGTCTGTTGATGGTGTGGTTGGTAGGCTGTGCCACGCCCTTGCCTTATTTTGCTAGGCCACGAGAGACTGAAGAGGAGGGTGGATGGAGCAACATGAGCAGCTTACTCGGCAAACGAAGTATTATGCATCAGGTCAGAATAACTGTCTGTGCTTACCGGCTATCTATATCTCCTTTCAATTAAATGCTTTGGCCAAAATTGAGAGAATAAGTTTTTGCCTAAAATTCGTATATTGAAAGTGGATTGTGGAGTGAAGGCAGCACGTGGGGTAACTGATGAGATGCTGTAAGGTGGTGCAGCTTCACTTCTGTTTGGGTATACTTGAGAGAAAACTCCAAACACTTAAGAGATCGAATCAATTAATCGATGGCAAAGATGGCTGACTCAGGTATATATAAAGAAAGGACTGAAAGAGTGTTCGAATACAATAACTCTTTTTATACCTAAGTTTCAATCACCACCCTCGAAAGATGTAATTACAGGTTGGAAAAGAAGACGAACCACTTCACTTCAGGGGTTGAGCATCGCGTGGGAAGCTGTAGTGGTGGACAGCAAGAGGAATGCTGCACACACACACACACACACACACACACACACACACCACTCGCTAGCACAGCAGTATTGTCCTGACAGGCCTGCATGGGGTTCGTACCTCGCTCAAGATACTCAGAATTTTTTCACTGATAAACGAGCAGTTACTGTCCTGCCCGAGTAAAGGGATGGATGTGCATTGTGTAAAAGTCTTCTGCCTTAACCATACATTTTACCCGATGATTTCCGTATCTGTCACATCTGAGGCCACTTCTGGGTGTTTGCAGAGTCCCAGGACAAGGCCGCTGCTCGTCGTATGATCGTATCCACTACTCTGGGTTTCCTTCAGATGTTACATTGTGTGCATTTGCCCTCTAACACACCTGATAGGAAATGATAGTCAGATGTCTTTCCTTAAGTCCAAATTACTGTATACGGTAGATGGATCTGTGGCCAAGAAAACTTGTATATGCATAATGTGTGTGTGTGTGTGTGTGTGTGTGTGTGTGTGTGTGTGTGTGTGTGTGTGTGTGTGTATGCGGTCGCACGCGTGTGTAAGACAGACAAACACATAAAAAGAAAGGCTTGGAAATAGACAGACCGACATCGATAGACAGAGACAAACAGACAGGAATACGTACAAACAGACAAATAGACACGTGCACGTGCAGACACACACACACACACACACACACACACACAAAAATCAGACAAAACTGGTAGACCGAAAAAAATTAATAAATAAATCAAAAAAGAAAGAAAAAAAACAGGACAACAAACTACCAAACGACAGAGAGAGAGAGAGAGAGAGAGAGAGAGAGAGAGAGAGAGAGAGAGAGAGAGAGAGAGAGAGAGAGCGCAAGGAAAGGAGTGAGGGACACGGATCTTGGTGGGGAGAGTTGGAAGAAGGGAGGGAGGGAGGCAAGGAGAGGGAGCTGGGACAAGGGAGGGTCGTCCAACAAAGCCACGGTCGTCCACCCTTGGCTGTGGGCCGCAAAAACCAGCCGACGAGTCCCCGCAGACACCTCGAGTCGAGTTCTGGGTGTGGGGGTGTGTGGGGAGGACGGGAGGAGGAGATAAGCGGCGGCAGCACCGACCCACCCAGCGCCACCTGTGCCCTAGTACCTCACTCACCTGCCAAAGCTGGCTAATCAACACAAACGCATGACCCTCAACGGAAACTGCTCCTCGCCACTACTGAGGCCGCGTCTAAGCTGGTAAGTTCTGTTTTGGTTTCTTGGTGGGTTGTTGAATGGTCAGTTAAGTGTGGTGGTTTGTAAGGATGGTGATGTGAAATGAAGATTCTGTTTTTTTTTTTTTTTCATTGGTGTGGAGGGGTTGGAAAGTCTGTGTTATCTCTGAGTTTGTACGTGATGATGAAGCATGGGTGTTCTTTAATGATTTTATCTGTGAGAATTACGAACGATACGCGGTTGGTTTTTTTTTTTTTTTTGATAATTACGAACGATAAGCGGTTGATTTTTTATGCTCTCTCTCTCTCTCTCTCTCTCTCTCTCTCTCTCTCTCTCTCTCTCTCTCTCTCTCTCTCTCTCTCTCTCTCTCTCACTCTCTCTCTCTCTCTCCCGTCCTCACCCAGCCGCTGCAATCCACACACAGTGACAGGCGCGAGGCATTACCGATGCATTTATTCAGTGCTAACACACGAATCCACCTCTCCCGCGAGATGTAGCTCACATGCACGGGTCTCGCCCCCTTCCCAACACATGGCCT
This sequence comes from Scylla paramamosain, assembly GCF_035594125.1. NCBI lineage: Eukaryota > Metazoa > Arthropoda > Malacostraca > Decapoda > Portunidae > Scylla > Scylla paramamosain. The sequence continues at coordinate 2,692,067 of NC_087167.1, read as the reverse complement.
CTCTCTCTCTCTCTCTCTCTCTCTCTCTCTCTCTCTCTCTCTCTCTCTCTCTCTCTCTCTCTCTCTCTCTCTCTCTCTCTCTCTACATACACACACACACACACACACACACACACACACACACACACACACACACACACAAGGCTCATTGTTACAAGAAGGGTCAAGACGTTCATCTGATAAGATTATGGCATCGGAAACAAGATTTATGAGGCATGAGATGTATTAGAACTCTAAAAAGCACACACACACACACACACACACACACACACACACACACACACACACACACACACACACACACACACACACACACACACAGGGAGGGAAGGAGGGAGGGAGGGAAGAGACTTAACAATAACAAATCGAGGAACGCTGTGTTACGCAAGGCTGACCGACTCTCGACCCCACACGCGTTTGTCAGTACGCATCAACCCTGCGCCATTGCCCCGTCCCTCTAGCCTCCCCTTGCACATCTGCAGAACTAAGGTGTGGCCAGGAGGGTACGGCACGCTCCCTCTCACCCACCTGCCCCCCACCCGCCCTCCCTAGGTCACGCTGGAGGACAACTACCAGCGTCCTTCAGGGGTCCTTGATTGCGGTGAGGAACAGTGGTGCGAGGCAACATCCCGGGACCTTAAGCACGTTGATAAGGGCACCATTGCTCCTGTCTTGGTCTCGCAAGATAATTTGACACCACTCGCAGTGACTCGACAACATAGCCTCCCCTTACAGTGCTATTTGCTCGTGGAAAAGGAGATTCCTGGAACATGTGTAACGTCTAATTCTGTTGCGTCCCCGTCCAGGGATGGGTCGGGATGCAGGGAGCAGAGGAAGGCATGGGGGTGACGGGGTGAGGCAGGAAGGAGGGTGAGTGGGCGTAAGGGCGGACACAGAGTGAGAAGGACCTCCTGTCAAGATGCGTCGTGAAAGCAAACTACTGGTGGTGTAGTGACTGACCCTGGTGACTGACTGACAGTAATGTGCCTTAGGTCCTTCTGATAAAGTCTGTTTTCTCAAATATTTCGGCATCTTATTTTGACGCAAGCTTAAATACAACTTATTAGGGCCTTCAGTGGTGTTTTCATGATTCTAGTAATAGTTTAAGACAGTGCTAGCAAACATCCATGAGAGCCCTCCTTTGAAGATTATCCTTAGTCATTATTTTCATTCGAGGTACGAGTACGTGCTCTCTTACTGTGTCTCATGCCTCCTCCTTCAGCTGCAGAATGTTAGGGCCTCCTCTAAGCCCACCTCCTGAGTTGTACATCGCTGAAGATCCAAAGGAAATTCATACTCATTACCTGGTTCTGATAAAGGGTAATTGTCAAGAGGAAACTTAATTGAAGTAGGAGTAAATTAAGCAACATATTAGGGTCTTGCGTGTCTTCTCTTTCTCGTTTCTCGAAGGCTGCACAGTTTCTCTTTCCTAAGCATATGTTAGCTGCAGATCCCGACCTTTCCTGTCCGCCACACCCAACAGTGAACCGTGAGTTATTTCAGTGCATCACATTACTGACATTAATTGATGATACATTATGGAGTAGGAGTAGCAGCGACAGATGGAGGAGGAGGAGGGAGGAAGGAGGGAATTTGTACGTCATACACTACATAGGAAACCTGAACGAAACCCTGTGATTTCAATTAGTAATGCAGCGTCACGTCTCAAGCCAACAATTCAAACTAGCTATGCACAGTCACGACAAATTAAAAGAATAATAAGTCATATAGAGACAGAACAACACTGAAAGAAAAAAAGATCTACTTCCAAGGAAATAAAACTGAAAATAAATGATCAAATTCCTAGTTAGAAATTAGATACCACTTTTCCTCGAAGTTGACTTTATTATTATTATTATTGTTATTATTATTATTATTATTATTATTATTATTATTATTATTATTATATATTTATTTATTTATTATTGTTGGTGGGAGGACGGACAGGATATAAAAACGCTGTAAACACCTCAATGCAAATGTATCTTAAGGTTCCATTAATGTCATACTAAATTTTCTTCTTAAAAAAAAAAAAATACAAGCAAGAAGCACAAGTTGAACATCTAAACCTCTGAGAGAGAGAGAGAGAGAGAGAGAGAGAGATGGTCCCTTCGTTCCCTTTATCTATATATAGCTTCATCTGACCTGTCTTTGGATCCGCGCGTGAGGAAGCTTCTAAACGGAGGAATCAGACCCGCCAAGAATCTTCTGTCGGGCAGCCAGGGAGGGGTCGATTAGAGAGGGGAAGCGTGCACACCAGACCTGATTTGTGATGGTGATATGTCGACCAGGATGTGTGTTGTCGCGGTGGTGGTGGTGGTGGTGGTGAAGGTGAAGGTGGTGGTGAGGTAGGGAAGTGGTACGCGTGTATGTGTGTGTGTGTGTGTGTGTGTGTGTGTGTGTGTGTGTGTGTGTGTGTGTGTGTGTGTGTGTGTGTGTGTGAGAGAGAGAGAGAGAGAGAGAGAGAGAGAGAGAGAGAGAGAGAGAGAGAGAGAGAGAGAGAGAGAGAGAGAGAGAGAGAGAGAGAGAGAGAGAGAGAGAGAGAGAGAGAGAGAGAGAGAGAGAGAGAGAGAATATTATGAGAATTCCCAAGGTGGATTTAAAAGGCAGAACAAGGTGGAACAAATTGCTTCGTGAATATGTATCAAGAGACCAAGCCTATCCTATTGACAAGTGAAAGGTGAATGAAACAAATGCGGATGTTATTTCTAAGCAATTAAGAGCTTGGTAGACTATTACATAATATTCATTCAAACAGTAAATACTATATCATTAAGACTATTTCAGTCAGGTTCTCATGAGTGTTCTTACTGATAATGTAAAATCCTTGTTAACCTATTACTGAAATCATGACAGCAGCATTAAAAGCTCCTCCAGTGACTTGCTCTATAATAGCCTTAAATTTTTGGGGATGTCAACAGACTATATTACAAAAGCTACAGAGGTGATCAGTCAGATTATCACGTGTTTTTTTTTTAATAGCAATGTAGAATCCTTGTTAAACTATCATTGGAACCAAGAGAAATTTCCATTAACTTACACAACAGCCTGTGAAAAAGTAGTCGAGATAGGACGTAGAAATGTTAAGAATAGCACCCCATCATGTGGCTGGCGGATATGGGATGCGCAAAGATGCCAAGACAGCTGGGGCGGATCTTGACGTCACAGCCGCCCAGGAAGATGGATCTAAAGGGGTGATAGGCCCTGTGTCCCCTTTTTTTCGCATCTCTATATAAGAGGAGGAGAGTTCATCCTTCAAGGTGAAATGCCACGGCGGGAGGACCATCACCGCCACCATCAGAGGAACTTTCCGCGACGCAATGGCGGGAGCAAGACGATGTGGGCATGGAAATCCAAAACAGAGGTGGTAGGAAGGAAAATAAATACCAGAATTTACTGATGAGGGGAGTGATAAGAGGAAATGAAGCCATAAATCAGTGAGGGACAGGTGTGCAGACAAGGTAGTGTTTGAACTCAGGGCACGTTGTAATCAAAGGACAGGTGAAAGGACGGACAGGTATGTGGCGAGGAAGGGGGTGGAGGGAGCACAGCACTCACCCATCTATAAGACAGAAGCGAGTTTCCTTAAGAAGCTGCTACCTAATGGGTCTTTGTGGGTGGGGGCTGGGGCGTACCTGCGGGTGTGTCAGTCTGGTGAGGCGTACAACAGGGCACAGGGTATAAATAAGGCGCACCTCGGGGGAAGGGGAGGGCAAACGAATGGTGGGGGCTGTGCAATATGAACAGGACAATGCACAGACACATAGCAATATCATACAACATTTGACGACCAAGAAAAATGATCATTCTACGGAATCTTTAAGAAAAAAAAATCCAGCGACAAAGTAAAGAGCAATAGGAAACAGACAAAGGATGGGAACTGTAAAATATGAGGACGGCAATGCACGAACACATGAAAATATACAAAATTCGACGATTTACAGCCATTATGAAAATAAGAAAACGGAATCCTAAAAAAAAAAAAAGAAGAGAAAAAGAAACTCCCACGTCAATGTAAGGAACATTAGAGAGTGCTATGGTTACAAGGAAACGCCGGGATATTTGCGCATTCATTGGCAAGCTGAGATGTGCGACGCGAGGAGCACGCTGCCGCAGGCCTGCCAGACCGCTACGACAACACGACTCTGCATTCTACTAGACAGCGTGAGAGTTGGCCACGCCCAGACACACCAGGAGGAGGAGGAGGAGGAGGAGGAGGAGTGTCAGCGGTAAAAGGTATCAGGATGCAAGCAATGACCGCCGCCCGCAGCTTCATTAATAAATACCACGTATGGTAAGGCAAGAAGACTGTCTCAGGATCTCCCTACCACTTGTTCCTCAATACTAAGTGCAATGTCCTCCTCTCTTGCAATTGTGAGGGTTTTTGACTCCATCTGTGTGTGTGGGCTGAGGTGGTGTGGGACTGGTGGGTTGACGGAGGTGCGTGGAGGAGACTGGAGAGGTGTTTGTCCTGTATGGTAGTCTTGAAGATTGATGATGATGATGGTACATCAGATGCGTTTTCTCTCTCTCTCTCTCTCTCTCTCTCTCTCTCTCTCTCTCTCTCTCTCTCTCTCTCTCTCTCTCTCTCTCTCTCTCTCTCTCTCTCTCTCAAGCAAAACTAATGAGCAAACTAATTAAAAGAGACACATCATGACAGGACAAGACAGGAACAAGGTGATTGAATAACAATTTATGCGACTAACTGGCTTCTCTGCTATGGCACACACTCAAGAATTTGCTGTCTTTCCTGCGAGTAAAAAAAGAAAAAAAAACTTTAGTCCTTGCATCACATTGAGTCCATCGCTCCTCTGGACAGTAAATTTAGCCGAGAGGAGCAAACATACTCGATTTACTGATGTATTTACTAAGAACTCTTATTAGATTTCCCCTGCATATTAACCTCGACTTCGGGCGTTTCCATTTGCTGTCTAATTACGTAAATATTTTCTGCCAAATGGTTCCTGGTTGCCTGAGTCACTGTGCTGATTGTCTTGTTCCCAGATGGTCCTTAGAGATTTTCACGCAGCAAAAAGATGAACCCCACTGCGGACTCCAATGTTTCCCCTCGGCAGAATGAACCCTTGCCAGGCACAAAGATGAGGGCTTTGTGGTAAGAAATAAAAAAAAAAGTTCTTTATTCTGTATCACAAGCTCTTGCCATTGGCCGACTGCATGTGCTGCGGGACGAGGAAAAAAGTATGCTGTCTTTGTTCCTCAATAATGAAATCTTCTTAGTATTGTCCTTCTGTACATACGCGAATGGGGAACACGTCTACACATAACTAAGCTATGAGCACAATAAGATAATAAGAGGTAAGGTATTGGTCCACCAACTTTATGTACGGTTTTCTTCTAGACTGTACATAGCCTTGTTTTCTCCACCCCTCTGTTCTTATAAAATATAGTAAATAGAACGAAAAAAAAAGAAAGAACAGTAAAGTCTAATATTAAGTACTAACATATTCTGGTCAGTGAATTCGATTTCGATAAATAACAAAATTCACCTACACACACACACACACACACACACACACACTAATGAAGAAGACAAACCAATCGTTACGTAAATACAGATCTGATATTAAATCCAAGAATCAGTAAACCATTGATCATCAGCCAGCACAGCCAATCAGGGTCACGGGTCAAGCGCGGCCTCCTCTAATCACCCTAATAAGGAAGACTCCCTCCCTCTTGACAGTAATTGTGTTCACATCGATCACTTCCTGCGCGGTGCTACTTTGGCTAAGGCTGTGTTTGACAAGTGTTCCTCCCTCTTAACTTTTCCTTATTCTCTCGCAGCGTGGTATTGTCTGTCTCAGTAAAGCAAAGAAAGCTGCAGCGGCTTGTTCCTCCACTCCTGGTCTCTTGTACCTTCTCTTCTACCTTGCCTTTATCCCTACCAATCCCGTCATCGCGCGGCAGCTTGAATACCTCTCTCCCCTGTAATCTGTGAGGAGTGTCCCTCGTGGTGGTGGAGGAAAGGTAAACACGGACCAACCCTCCTGACGCCGACCTTGAGCAGGGAAGCGAGGGCCGGCGGGGAGGAGAGGCCCGTCATCAGGCTTAATCCAACGTCCACCAGCCAACCAGCCACTCAGCCTCATTTGCTTCGTGTAACTCATCTTCGTGGTCCTTGCATTATGAGTTTTTCGTGTTTGATATCTGCAATAATGTTTATCTATATGCATGCCATGTCTTTACTTTTCTACGGATAAGATGGCGGAAGGGACAGGAAAAACCACGTCAACAGTCTGGATTGGCTTGAGGAGTGGAAATATACTTACAGATCGATGGGAGGGACAGAGACCAGTGCAAGAAACGAGTTATTTTATTTTTCGACTAGTTCCGCTTGACGACTTCTTCAGGGAAACTAAAACAGTTCGATACTTGCTCTGGTTTCCTTTCCTCATCAATCTTCAACTTAATTTTCCTCTGTACCATTTGCTTGCATCCTTGCCTCGTCATCTCCGTCACGTGTTAACAAACAAGGAAGTCATGAGCGTTGGGTACACATCATCCCAATGGTGTTCCTCTGGGCGTAAATATCCTCACCCACACTCATTACAATCAGCTGCAGAAGGAAGACTCTCTGTTTTCTCAATTAACCCTTTGACAGCTAGACATTTTCTCACATTCACTTACCACTTTTTAGACATTTATTTTTATATTACATTCTCTTAAATACTTACGTAGTCTAGAAGGACACAGTTAACCTCCTATTCTCTCTTCCTGCGTGTCTGTGCAAGGAATTTTTTTACACTGCTCTTACTACTAAAAAAAAAATATGACCATGGCAGCAAAAAAGGTTAATTTTCTTTCTGATGTTTTCTCTGTTTCAATTCACCACCCTTGATTTTTTCATCTCATTTAACTTCAGTGTCATTTTTGGCGTCATCTTTCATTCCTTCATCATTTCACGAATCCGAAAACAACAAATTTTCTGCGTAAAACTTAAAAAAAGATAGGTAATACTAAGCTTGAACATAACACTAAGTAATAAGAAGGTGTAAGAATTGATAATAAAGTCAAAGAATAGTAAAGACTTGACTTGGTAGTAGAAAACACCAGGGAGACCAACACACGCAAAGGGGGAGGGAGTTAGCAGAGACGCGTCCGCCTTTTACAATCGCACTCGTAGGCGGCGACAGGCAAACAAACATAGGAAGGACATAGTGCGGCGGCGACACCAAACATCGGGCCTCGTGTTGGCTCAGTTGGCGGTGTTTGAGTTCGACTTCCTTCCTCCACCCATGCCAGGATGTTACCATTGGAGTGTAAGTGTAGCTTAGTATAATAGGGTAGAGTATAATGCAATATTGTATGGTAAAGTGTAGCATATATGTACGTAGGTTTCATAAATTTTGGCTATTGTGCAAATATCAGAAGTTAAAATGTTGATCCTGTTACATTACATCAAATTTACGAACACTGAGGCGCTATGTGAGCCGAAACAAAGCTGTCAACACACACACACACACACACACACACACACACACACACAGGTGGCGCGGCAGGTGATCAAACAGTCTGATGCACGGACAACCCCAGCATTGTAGACACGCCTGGTCCCGTCGAAGCCTCCACCCGCTATCAAGGACGCCACCACGACCCGCTAAGGCTCCTCTAGTTTGCAGAAGAAAGAATAAAAGAGGAAAGGAGATCTGGGCGGGAAAGACGAGAGAAAGAAAAGATTGTTCTTGTTTCTGCTCTTGTTGTAGTAATGGTGATGGTGGACAAGAAAGAGACAAGGAGGGAGAGGAGGAGGAATAGAGGAAAATATGAATATAATTGACAGGAAGGAAAAGGACGAGTAGGAGGAATAAAAAACAACGACGACGAAGAATTGCTATGAAATGAAAGGGGGAAGATAAAAGAAAAACAAAAGTAGATGAGAAGAAAACACACAAGTAGAAAAAAGTGGAGAGTTTGCAAATGGAAAAACGTACGTGCAGTTGTTCACACCCATGTTTTTGTGTCGGAGGGACAAACAAGGGTGTTTCCTCTTCCCCCTTCCCTTTGAACATCTTCCCCTCCTTACCAATCTTTCCTTTCCGTCTCCAAACAGCGACTCTCAGCTACAGTAAACACCACTATATAACCTTACCAGCTGCTTCCCCTACAGACAATGGGCATTATACAGCAATTCATCAGAACGCCACGTTTTCCTTTACTCTCTGTCCCCTGAGCAAACATCCTCTTCCTTCTCCTCTGCCTAATACATACCGTCTCCTCCCCCTTGCTCTTCTGCTTCTTCTTCCCTCAAGACCTTACACCCTCTTCTGCCTCTTGCCTCTCCCCGACCACCAGTTCCCCGCGTTTCCTTCTCCTCTTCCTCCCTCACACCTCCAGAGCTCACACCCTCTCGTCTGTCTCTCCAGGTACACAGCTCTCCGTGCACTGCTCAAGATCACACCGTCATCTCCCTATACACTCAGCAGCTTCGGTGATTCATGGTAGGTAGGGACTGCAATTCCATCAAAAAGATATTGCCTATAAGTAACCCGTTGGCTCTTGATAAATATTTATAGCAATATACTATGTAATATATATGTATTTGTTCCCCCCCCCCCAAAAAAAAAGAAAGGGAAAAAAGGATACTACACTCTTTCTTCACGTGCATGAAAGCCACCGGCACCATTTCGGCGACGGTGTTATGGCGCCGACGAAAGGGTGTTTTGCCACAGCGTGGTAAAAAGGTCACGCCTCTGCTTGCTATTCCACCCACGCGGTATTTATTTTGGAGCCTGTCACTCCTTCCCTAAAGCTGGAGTTCGATGAATGATGGAGGAGGAGGAGGAGGAGGAGGAGGAAGAGGAGGAGGAGGAGGAGGAGAACCAAGAAAACCTGCACGCTGTCAGCCTCACCTCATCAGCATTGCATCAATCATTCGCCAACGACAGCGTTCAGACAACTGCCTTCTCGCGGGACACCAAGCGTATATAAAAAGTGCGATAAAAGTGCTGCATATTCTTCTCCTCCCTTTACTTGCCATTTTTCTTCTAGTTGTTTTGTTTTGTCGCGCTGTGTCAAGCCTGGAATGCATCGTCACCAAGCAAGACGCACACAACACCCGCGAGGCAACAGTGGCTGGCTGGTGGTCGGTTGGGGACAGACGAACAGAAGCGGGAGGTGGCGGGTGACGGCGGGACATAATGGACAAGGACCGGTGAGTGGTGGGGAGAGGTAAGGAACGAGGGATGTGAGTGGGACGGAATGAGACGGAGAGGAACAAAAGACAGCGTAGGACTCGAGGTTGCATAAGGGCAGCAAGTAAGCAAGAGTTGGATTGTGGGAAGTGAGGATAGGATGAGGGTAAAAAGGAAGTTAGGAGAGGGTGGCTGAGTCAAGGTCGGTACAGCGGAGTGGTGAGAGGGAAGAAGATGCTTCAGGGCAGGAGGGTCTTGGGGGATGGAGGGACGAGCAGGAGGAGGTTGGGGACAGAAGGTCGTTAAGGCAAGGGGACGACGAGGGACACGGAGCGGGAGGCGAGGCTGTGATGGTCTGGACAGGGAGTGAGAACTGGAAGTAAAAGACAAGTGTACCCTGAGCAACAGGTAGCTGGATGCACCTTTCAACAACACTGGACGTCTGCCGCCAGTCCACTCCCCTCACTCCATTCTTCCCTCCTCCCCCGGGCAGTGGTCCCCCTGTCCCTCACTCCCAGCCGCCGCCTCACGAGCGCCTCTGAGTCACACGCACAACATTTGACACCTGGCAATTTTGTGGGGCTCTTCTGTCACTTGAGAAAAAGAAGACACGTATGCTGTCACGCAAGCCTGGATGCGACACCACTGTTAGGGCGAGGCAGCCGTTTGAATCAAGGGTTGTTTGATCAAGTGGTGGTTACGATGATGCCGCTATGAATTGCACCTTTCTTCCAATTTATTTTCCTTTCGTCTCCTGTCATAATCTTCACACGCAGGCACACCTCCCGGGAGATAAGGTATGTTTATTTCCCTGTGACTTTATATCTTAGGTATGTTTATTTACTTGCTATTCTATATTTTAGGTATGTATATTTTCTTCTTACTTTATATCTCCACTATTCTTATTATTGTTCTTCTGATTCATGTTTTTGTTTTCTTTTTCTTAATTTCTTTCTCTTCACTTATCATCACCTTTCATGATTTCACTGCGGGACAAAAGTTTCCGCCAACGTTCTCCACGCATATCTGTCAGCTGCTCGCCTTTTGCCAAACCACAAAGTTATAAAGCTGTCTACAAATATTAGTCTAGACCTCCTTATGTGCCTGCCTTTGTTGGCTCTCCCTCAAACCGGATATGAAGTCAAAGGCTCGAGGGCTAATAATATCATTTGCAATTACTATTACCTTTTTTTTCTTTACTGCTTGTAGAATTACTTTTAATCTTCTACTACTGCTTTTTCTCTTCATTGTTATTAGCACTGCTCCTGTTTGATAATGCGGCCTTATAAAAAGATCAGAAACTAGTCGATGCCTTCAGTGTGTGTTGCTGAGCCCAATCAGCCACGAGCGATAAACAACTGACGTACTCATTCATTTCGTTATTCACCTTCAGCAAAAAAATAATAAAATAAAATAAATGAATAAATAAATAAAATAATAATAATAATAATGGCGACAGCTTCAACCAGGGAAAAGGTTATCACGTCTCACTCTTAATCTTCTTCTTAATCTTCTTAATCTTAATCCTTTGACTGCCATCGCTTCTCATGCTTGATGAAATACGATTCTGAAATGTTCGCCAGGAAAAGTGACCGAGTAGTTCAGATCATTACGTGACTGTAGTTAAATTTTTGTTAAGTAAATTGTATATAACTACTTATGTAACATGTATGCTATTGCCATTAGTTGTCCGAAGGTTACTCAGTCATCACCATCACAGAAAAATAAAAGTAACAAAACGATTTTTGTGAAGATATTTACTTTATAAAAATCTGAATCCGTGAAGCTCAGTGTTATTCATAAACTGCCGCTATAACCACAAAATCTGAAGAAATACCGAAGGCTCTGAAGAAAATACCTAAAGCTAATGAAAATAACTCCTTTCCAAGCAGTCTCCGTTACGCAGATCTCATGCAGCACCCTCCGTGGCGAGGCAAGAGGGGACGAGGATCTGCAGTTGCTCGCCCCCGCCGCCAGGAGTACAGGCTGCGTCACGCCAGACTTAATAATCTATCATGACTGGAAAAACGCGCGGCATTACCGACAACAGCTCTGCCTCGAGGCTCCGGGAGAAGGACGAGGACTCTGACTCTTCAGCTTCTTTATATCTTTCTTGTGAATAGTAGAAGGACGACGAGGAGGAAAGAGGAGAATGAAAAGGAGGAGGACTTGAGAGTGCATTGTTGTGTTGCCTGAAACCTCTCCTATTGGTGTTATTATTACCATTACCACAACACTACCACTTCAATTACCACTACTACTACTACTACTACCAACACTGTACATGCTTCATATAGTGACAAGGTTGGGTGTAAATAACAAGGTAGTAATCTATATAAAAAAAAGAATGAACTGAGCTATATCAAGACGCTGAATATACAAAGTACAAGGCATGGAACAAGAAAAAATAAATAAAAATAAATGATATAATGTACCTTTCTTTTTTTTCTTTCTTTTCTTTTCTTTCCTTTTCTTTTTTTTGCCGCTCATCCCCAGAAAACATAAATGGTAACACGAGAACTAAAAATACCCCGTCCCTTCGTCCCTTTGAAGGCTGGGCATAGAAAACGCAGACTGATGGGATGATGGCGCGGGTGAGGGAGGACGTAGAAAAAACGGTGGCGTGTGGGAGGGAGACAGGCGCGATGAGGAGGCGAGGGGGCGCGTAACGAGGGAGGGAGGCGGTGGGGCGAACACATAAAAGGGATAGGTGTTGCTGAGGTAGCAGATGAGCATACGGGCAAGAATGAACTGCAGGTTTTTGTTTATTCTTCACTGCTCGTATGCAATGAAGCTTCAGTCACTCGAACATTTTTTTGTTCCCGCGTATAGAGTGGTACTGCTGTTGCTGATGATGATGGTGATGGTGGCGATGAGTGATGGTGATCCATTACTGCTCCGCTGCTGAAGTGAAACTAAAAAATAATAATGCTGTCGCTATAAATATTTCACGATGATCTACTACGCACAATAATGTGAATTTCCAAAGGGTAAAACATCTTTTATGCAAATGCGTCACAGGGCAAATATATGGATATGCAAAGTTTAATGTTTATGAACATTATGCATAAGAATATACGTTCCTTTTAATCAAAGTAGGCTGACTGATTTAGCTGATGTGTAGCAACAGCGGGATCATGTGGCCCTGCATGTAAAAAAAAAAAAATGTAAGAATACAAATGCAAACCTTGAAGAGAAATCAGAATAAGTTAAAATGTAAAAGAGTAACTTCATGCTAAAAGTAACATTGCATTTACAATCATGCGGGACTGGTTAGTGAGTGCCTACAGTAGTGGAGGCAGCACGCAAATTATCCAGTTATTATACAGCATCAATAAGAGGCAGCTTTGATAGTACTCTACCTAACGTCTACATTTATACAGCCCCGCCTTAACTAAGCAACAGGACTGTACTATTTCCATCTGAGTAACCTTGATGGAAGGCGGAGGGGCATTCCTTCCCACTCTTCACTCATCAGTATCATTAAGAAAAGCAATACGGGCTGGCAGGACCAAGGTGGCTATATTTTTTTTTCCATGATAATTACCAAATTTTATAATATAATCTCCCATGTTTGGTGAATGAAAATTATATGTATAAAGTCTTCCTTTTGCGTCATACCACTCTAATTACTTTTTCTTTCAGGTAAATGACTGCCTGGAATCTCGTGTTTGTATCTGAATGTAAGTTTTTCTCTTCCGTCCTTGACTTCCTTCAGAAAGCAAAGCCGCGCACGACGATCACGTCACGATCGTGCATCATGCGCCGAGTCCCGCCAGCACGAGGTGGAGGAAAAAACTCACAAAGGGGACCAGCAACAAGTTAAAAGTTTTATGTGCAACGATGCTGTAATTCTCCTGGTGGCATTTAATGAAGAAGCGATAGTGGAAGTGATGCATGAGGTGAAAATGATGCTTCATGGCATGAAGTTTGAATATATACGAGTACACAGACAAAAGAAAAGGAAAAAAAAAATTCTTGTCTAGGAGGAAGGGTTGGTGTGTGGGTTTGTGGGCCAGACAGTGCAGACACATGCATTAGTGGGCGGGATCCTCTGTTGCGAGGCGCCACGAAGGTCACCTTGGGTCAGTCCAGCCCCGGAAGGTGTGATTCGAGGGGAGGACAGTGTTCAAGAGAAACTAAAAAATCGTGAGAACGTAAGAGAATGTGGTGGCTACAAAAGACCATTTGAGCTACGCAAAGAGACTGAAGGAACTGTAATGAAGTAAAAGGGCGAATAACATGCAGATGATAGGAAAACTATAATTAGTAGTTAGCGGCCGTAGGATTGTTTAGATACCAATGACAGTTAATGATGATAATGACGGGAATTGTTAAAGATAAACAGCAGCAAGGTGATAGATGAAATAATAATAGTAATAATACTGTTGTAATATGGTAATTTCTGAGATGGCGGAAGGGGCAAGTAAAGGTCTTGCCAGAACAAAGAACCAGTTCAAGGAGATAAGGACCAGTTTTACACCCAAAAAGAGCGTCTCCACCTCACGTTAAGGTACAGTACATGTGCTAATTGGTAGAAATTGGTCCCCGAGGACACGTGGACTACAGTCATCTACGAAGGGTACCGGTGGCGCCTCCCTCAGTGGTCAGTGAAAATATACACGTCCTGTACACAAGAGATTAGAGAAGTAAGCGATTTCAGTTTCAAAGGAGAAAGAATCCCATCATAATGTAACAAGCCAATATAGTCATGAAGGAAGGCATCTCACCCAGGCATTTGGGCAATGCCATGTAAAGAACACAACATCTTTATAAATCTAAACACATAAAATTTGTATTATAAGCACTTAATGGCAGCTTTTTACGAGGATCTGACGAGACGCTGTGCTTTGAAGCCGAGCCGACCGTGGCTGGCAGCGTGAGGGTGGTCGTGGATTCACACCCTCAGGGGATGCTGCACGTCATGTAAACAGTGTGTGTGACGGTGGGTTAAAAACTACGTTACAGGTCGCAATAGCCTTAGCGGGTCACGACTCCGGCAGACGGACACGCCAAATGCTGCGGCCGCAGTCTCATCCGTAACACGACTCTCCGCTGCGGCTGCCTGGCTGTGGTCCCTCGGCACTCTGAGACGGGAAGGCAAGGGTGCGTCCCACTGGGCCTGGCGAGGTCAAGGCACCAGCAAGGGCAACGGAAAGTTACAGAATAACTCAAGGAAATCATTGTTGTCATAACTTGCGCGGTTTAAGCTCCATCCAGGGCCGCCATTTTTTTGCCACACAACCTTTGTACTCTCATTCGCCCATTACCAAACCTCAGCCAGGCTGCCTTCTTTTCCTTTACATTATGATACCATATGTAGCGAAGATTTCAGATACATAAACGTGGCAGGAAAATACAGATTATGGTTACGTAACTAAAAATATTACGGGTGCACGTGAACACACAGCATCCACCACGTCATCTTCCAGACTCCCTTACCAGCACCGCTGCCGCAGCGGTGATTGACTTACTACCCACTCGAATGTCTATGTTTGGCGCTTCGGAAATGACCCTGCACCGCGTACTCAGCTAATCATACAGCAGAAAAGCAGGTCCTAATATTTCTAAGTTAATCCAATAAGTGTCAAGATTTCACTCGCTCTCAAATTATCGTTCTTTTGATAATACCTCTCATCTGTGTGTCAGGTTTCATTAAATTATAACCCCTGGTTTTGACGCAAAAGCCGAAGAGATGGCATGGTGCATACACAAATCTCTCTCTCTCTCTCTCTCTCTCTCTCTCTCTCTCTCTCTCTCTCTCTCTCTCTCTCTCTCTCTCTCTCTGCATGAACACGGGCGTCAACAAGTGAGGAATCCATCAGCTGGAGTCCAAAGGTGCGGCCGCGGTGGGTCGGGACCCAAGGAGTCCCTGCTGAGCTCCAAGGTGACCCAGTCTTCCAGGGCTCGGGGTTAAGATTTGCAGATCCGAGCAGGCGATACCGCGCAGTGCTCCATTTCGGGCAGGAAGAGTTCCCTTGTGAGACATGGTAAAGACGAGTAGAGAAAATGAGACAGCAGGATGGCTGGTGTCCCTCCCTGTATAGAGATTCATGAAACTGAGATGGCTGTGTGTGTGAAAGGTCTGGTGGAGAGAGGGCAGGTTCAGTCATGGTCCATAGTCGAGGAACATACCACACTCACTCCCACTGTGTTGCATTTTCCTTCATTCTTAACTCCCGTGATCTGTTGATAGTCTCTGTACAAAACTCGAGAAGTGACAGGTTCTAAGGAAATCAGATGCCTTGAGAAGAGGAGAGAAGGCAGAACACAGTGGCAGTGTGGGAAGGTAATTTACTGGAGACCACGGCTGTACAGTACGTGCGAGACGAGTGGGCTGTGTCCCGGGCAGGTGTGATGAGCGCTGGTTGGGAGGGCGGGGAGGCCAACACCATGACACTGCAAATTTGTCAGTGTTTTCACCGAAATGTACCAGTGCACTTTTCTTGAAATAAATAATAGTACGTTTCCAAAAAATAAACAACTCGCTTTACGAACGTTTTTCTCGTCTAGCGAAATGGAACAGAAATGAACGTGAATATACATTTTGTGATTATAAGAGTGCTAGAGGTGGTTCGAGGTGGCGTCCCTCGTGGTAAGAATTCAGCTGTGTTGTGCCGCGACGCCTCCACGCGAACTTTGGGAACGATGATCGGAGGACAGTGACTCATGTACAGTGTGGGACAATCACCAAACTCACACCAGCCTCACCTTTTCACGAGCTAACCGAGAACAGATGCATTGTTCCTGGAAACGTTTCAGATGCACCTGGTACTGTAGAGGGAAGAAATGGCTTTTAATAGGAGCAAGACAAACATTATTCATCGGAAAGCGTATAAAGGACGTAATATTTCACCCGACCAGTCATCTCTGGCTAGTGCTTTGTGTCCATTACTCGGTCTGCTGAAACATCGGCGCGTGACTCGCTAACAAAGCACATTGTTACTCATTTTCCAGCGGCGTCTCTACTTTGCTCTGGGCCGGTGCACTCGTCCCTTGAGCCCAATTAATGATTCATGAGTGGGTGTCATGGCTTCCTCTGGCTGGTTATAGTGGGGAGGAGTGGCCAAGAGAGGCTTTGTTGGCGCGGTAAACGGGTGAACCTGTAGGGCCCGCGGGTAGGCGAGGTGCGACCGGGTTGGCTGAGGTTCGGTGGGCATAAAGAGGTGCAGCAGCGCCATCAAGGTCAGATATACTGCTAACCGACAGTGTTTCCTCTTACTCGGCTTCAATAATTACTTATCAAGTTGGAATAAGTACGATTTGCTGACAAAATGTAATTTCGGAACAGGTGATTCAACAGATGGAAACATTTAAAGTCCTGGTTGAGGGTTGAGGTACTGAGGCGAGGCAGCAACCCGGCCCATCAGCCTCCCTCGGGCGTCCCAAGATGTTCCAGCCCTCGAAACGCTCACTAATGTCCGCCTCACTACCTGCTACCTGCTACTGAGTCTGCTTCACTTTCTGCTGGTGGTGCTGCTGTGTCATCACCTACATACGAAAGGCGAATAAGAATGATATCCGTGAGGGTCTTCATCCTTGCTTGTCTTCGGCGCCGCTGTTGGCTTTTGTTACGCGAACATTAACGAACTCATTAGCTTGTGTTCTGCAACGTTTTGTCACCTTATAACGACTACTGTAACAGGCAGCAGTAATCTTATTATGGGTTTCAGGGTCGTTTTTTTATTGTACTGATACTATAACAAGGACTGCACAATCAATGAGAAAAAAAAACACTGAGAGCCCGACGAATCATGTCAGTGGTCTTTGAAAATACTACTAATGAAAAAATAAATACGAGCCTTTGTGTATCAACAGGTATCATTGGCAGCCGGTGCTAATCAACTACAGGACAAAGGCTTCTCCAGTGTCTCTCCCACCAATCAAAACTATGACATTCGTACGCTACACTTGGCCCTTGAAAACAATCTACTGTAAGTACACCTCCATCTCTTTTCACCGTTCAAAATCACTTCTCAAACTAAAACAATGTATTAGTTCTGCTTATTCCGGAAATTGCTAGCGGCTCAATAATGTGGGCACGGCGCCAAGCCACCGTGAGCTGTAACTTGTGCCTCGATACGCTGTGACTCCTGCAACAGCTCTGTCCTTGAAGGCGCAGCGGCGGTCACTGTCGCGCTTATATGCACCAAGTGTGTAGGACGACATGGAATTTGTGTAGAGACAGATTAGGAATGTGTGACGGACTTCATATAATGTGTGTGCGTGTGTGCGTGTGTGTGTGTGTGTGTGTGTGTGTGTGTGTGTGTGTACTAACGTATATGCATTAAAGAAAACAAGCAACTCTATCACATCACTTATAATCAAAGTTAAGTAAACCTTTTAGTGCGTTTCCATATCAGTACATGGTGTTTAACAGCTCACCCAGGCAAACACGCCAAACCTTTGCAATAATAGCTTTCAGGGAGCCGGGTTGTGAGGCGTCCAAGAACCAGCAGTAAAAGGTAACGTTGCAAACTCTACGGGAGGTGAACGCTATAAGTGCCAGGTGGCGGCGAGGGTGGCGGTGGTGCGGGTCGTGCTATCTGTGCTACTATTTCCAGACACACGAAATAGCCTCCTTCCTTCCCCTACTTACACCCTTCACTGCCCCCAGGAAAACACGGGAACAGTTAGAAGGGAACAGTTATCTTGTTTTATATTTTTTTTCTTTGTCTACTGATAGAGCCAGAGCCCCACAGACGCCTGCCTCTCGAATAGCAAGAAAAGTTCAATTAACATAAATATTCAGATCAATTACCTACCCAGACTTCTTTTCATCCCATAACAGGCCCAGGTATTTACGACCCGATATAAGGAGAGATAAATAAACTAATGAATGAGACGGGGAATTTTACTAGTTTCAGCACGCACAAACATACAAACAAACTGTCGACTTTCTTCTTTCTATTTCTTCGCAACACTACAGAATGGAGAGAAAAGGAGGAGGAGGATGAGAAGAAGAATGTGAATGAGGAGGAGGAGGAGAAGGAGGGGGAGGAAGAGAACGATGACAAGAGCCTGAGTAAGAGAAGAGCGAGAATGAAAGAAGAGGAAAAGGACGAGGACAAGAGGAGGAGGAGGAGGAGGAGGAGGAGGAGGAGGAGAAGGAAAGCTGAAGAATAGATAAGTCCGTACATTGACTGACTGATTGATTATATACATTTCAGGCGAAGGGAGGAGCAAGATAAGAAAGAAGAGGAGGGGGAAGAGAGAGAAGAAAAAGACGAGGTGGAGGAGGAGGAGAAGGAGGAGGAAAAAGAACGCAGAAAGCATACTACAAGAGAAGCAGAGAAGGGCTGGGAGTTAGGCATCCTCCTCCTTCTCCTCCTCCTCCTCCTCCTCCTCCTTCTTCAGCTTGACAAGAGGAGAAGGGGACGTGGGTAGGACACATGCCCTCACCTCCTCCCTTCGTTAATCACGCGGTCTCCTTCTCCCTCGGGCGCTGCTGCTCACCTAATCACTGTAATTAGCCTTGATTTTTTTTCACCTACGCCCATATAGGGAGAGGCGAGCAGATAATTGATACCGAGTGCCAGTATGTTAATTTTTCATAACTTGACGCCACCCCCAGCCAGACACTAGGGTAATGATGGAGGGGGGAGGAAGAGGCGCAGGAGGAGGAGGAGGAGGAGGAGGAGGAGGGGTGGAGAAGGAGGAGGAGGAGGACGAATAGAAGGACCACCTGTTGTGAGAAATAGGATTGCATAGGTAAAGAAATATGGAAAAAGAAAAGAAAAGAGGAGGAGGAGGAGGAAGAGAAGTTAGAAAAAAATAGGAAAAATGAGGTGAATGAATTTATGAGGGGAAAAAAAATGAAAGAAAAAGGGAGGATTTAGAGAAAAGTACTGCAAATAAAATAGCGTAGCAGTGGTGATGGTGGTGATGGTGGCAGTGATGGAAACATAAATACATCAATAACACCAAGGAAGCGTGAATGAAACGAACTTTGCGAGTGCTGTGTTAGATCAGCTGACGTCACACTCCAGGGGACGTCCAGCCAGTATCTGCCTGTGGGCGGGAGTCGCGCCGCTTATGACGCGACCAAAACTTTAATGAGCCGCGAGGATATTAATATTTATCTCCCGATCCGCCACACCTCGCTGCCTCCCTCCCACGCACGTACTGCATCAGCAAGTCACCACACGGCCCTCACTCAGCTGGGCACATCTTCATCCCGCCAGGGGAGCGACACATGGCAATACCGGAGGTTGTCTTGGGGTTATATGTACAGAGATCTATCCCCGCTTTGTACTATCATGTGAAGAAGTCAGTGTATAAAGAAGGTAGGAAAAAAGGTCTATTAAAAGTTATCAAGACTAATTGCTGCTTTGACCATTCCCGAAAAGAATATGAAAAAAGTTCAAGGAGTTTCCTGATAATCTAATCTCGGAATAGCTGGTCACAGGAAGGTGGAAAAGTGAATTACTCGCAGGCAGAAAGTTTTAAATCGTTGACATCATAGGAAAGTGGAAAACAGAATAAGGCAGTGAATTCAAGATTGTCGAAGTCATAAACAAGTCGAAAACACAAACAGGCAGAAAGTTCCAAATCTTTGAATTTATAGAAGGCTAGGCAAGGTAATCAGGACATGTTGTCAAAATCACAGAAATACGTAAATCAAAAACAGGCAGAGAATTCCAACGTTCCTCCTCCTTCCCTCCCACTCAGCCTGGCACATCTCCGCTCAGCCAGCCAACAACAAAGGGTAGACATGCAAATTTGGGGCGACACGTTGCGCTAGTGAATGCAGCACCACCACTGCCTCCCTCGCCCTCAGCCTCATGGTGATGGTGGGGTTGTAAATGTTTTCGCAGTCCGCCCCTCGCGCCAGGACGAAGTAAGGCCCTTCATTGCGGCGCGGCTGAAGGAACCTCACGTCACGCGCCGCTGCAGGACATATATATTATCCTTTCCGCGCCAAGGAACATTTTTTTTTTTTTCTTTTGCTATAGTCTTGACTTCCTCACCCTCTTCCCCCTCCTCTCTCTCTCTCTCTCTCTCTCTCTCTCTCTCTCTGTTTGTGTGTGTGTGTATGTGTGTGTGTGTGTGTGTGTGTGTGTGTGTGTGTGTGTGTGTGTGTGTGTGTGTGTGTGTGTGTGTGTGTGTGTGTGTGCTCCTCCTAAGTAACTAAAGGTAGTGCTAATTAGCGGCGTTTTTTTCCCCCTCCGCCGCGCCCAGTGTATCGTAATGACCCGCGCTACAAAGAGCTCTCCACCCCCGCCAGGGAATATCAGAGTGTGCAAGAGTAATGCATCGATACACATGATTGATCAACAAATAAGTGGCATGGCTGGGAGGTGGCGGTAATGAATGGCGGGAAGAATGTGAGTCTTTACCTTTTTAATGTTCGAAATATTCTTCGCATTTTCCTGTTCCAGAGAGAGAGAGAGAGAGAGAGAGAGAGAGAGAGAGAGAGAGAGAGAGAGAGAGAGAGAGAGAGAGAGAGAACATCCACTATCACAACCATCAGATGTTACCATGCAAAAAACACATTTGATCTCTGGTTCTCGCTAGCTAAAAGAGGATGCCTCAGCACATCCACGACGCGAAAACCAGACAGAGAAGGCAATGTGGGACGCAGGAGGTCTTGTTTCCTGGCTAGCCGTCTTGGTGTGGTGTGGAGTGAGGCAAGGGGAGCATCGCGCACCTTTGTAGGGTAAGCCGGCTTGGGGAAGACGAGTAAGGATGCGGCACGGTGGGAGGAGAGGAAGGGGGAGGGGGAGAGGATTACAAAGGAGGAATGTGCAAAGAAAAGCTTAACTGGATGGATGATGCTATTGTTAGCGGGTATTGTGGCAGCAGGAGGAAGAGGAGAAGGAGGCCGTGTGGGTGGAGCAGAGGTTAGGTACACGCAACTAAACAAGTACACGCTCCAGTATGCAGTAACTGGAGGCTGGGGAGGTGGAAAACAAGCCCTTATGAGAACAATTCACTTTCCCACCTGAGCGACGAGGGAAAGGCGTGCGGAAACAAAGCCTTAAGTTGAAAAGAAACAAGTAACCATGAATCTGGGGCGGAATACCATGACATAGCGAACCATAACAAGGCTAACTACGTAAATGCTATGTCCGCTACTTATATATTCTTACCTTAACGTGTCATTTTTTCTTTTTTTTTTCTTTCTTGTTTTATATCACTGATGATTTAAGTTAGAATGGTGTGTATATCTGTATGAGTGTGTGCTTCTTTTTTTCTGCATGCATGTTAAGTCTGGTTGGTATTCACGCGTGGATTGCAGCTTTTGTATTAATATATCTTGATAGCATTTCTTTTATATTTTAATCATTTAGGTATCATATGTGTAAAATGTAATCTATAAACATCTACGTATCTATCTCTCTATCTCTCTACCTATCCATCTATCTACTTATCTACTATCTATCTATCTACTTTCCCATCTATCTGTCTACCTGCTCAACACCAAAACAACTCATAACACAAGAGCAAACGAGTCACCCCTTCCCTGCACTCCAGACGGGAAGAGTGCGGTGAGGATGGCGGCAGGTGGCGGGGGTGGTGTGTAGGGATGGGAAAACAAGCCTTAACAATACCCACAGGCTCGTCACAACAGCACGGAAACACATCCACCGCCGCTGTCACTCGCCTCTCAGACACGCAGCCAAGACATCAAAATATAGGCTTAGTACATAAAGAAAGAACAAACTGCAGCAGAAATGTCACCCTTAGGAGATTATAATAAACTACACTGTCTAATCTAACGTGAGACGTGAAAGGGTGAACAAGGAGGAGGAGGAGGAATATAAAAGAATAAATATGTAGATATGCTGGTTTACTTCGAGGGGTTTCTGCTCAACTATTGCTACAGGGAAACTACGAAAGACAGAGCAGGATAGTGGTAGTAGTAGTAGTAGTAGTAGTAGCAGTAGCAGCAGCAGTAGTAGTAGTAGTAGTAGTAGTAGTAGTAGTAGTAGTAGTAGTAGTAGTAGTAGAGGTAAGAGGAGGAGGAAGAGGAAGACCAGGAGGGAAAATAATGATAGGTAGTAAATGGGAAGGGATGAAGGTTGTGTAAAAATAAGGGGGGGAAAGAAAAGGGAAGAGAATAAAATGATAGGTAGGTATGATAGGGAAGGGAACCTAATGATGGAAGAGGAGGAGGAAAAAGAAGAGAAGGTAAAAGTAAGACGAGGAAAATATAAAGGTACAAAAAAAAAAAAAAAAAGATGAGACAGATATAAAGGCAACAATACGTATGATCAAACATTCATAAATTAATTCACAATAGACGAAAACAACAGCAAAAAAAAAAAAAATATTCACAACAACGATAGACACAAAGGAACAGACACGTGAGAAGGGAAGGATCTTCTTAATAGCAACTAAAAACCGACACAAAAAGATACACAAAATTAGAGGAAATTCTTGTTGGAGGAAAAAAAATAAATAAAAACCGCAAGGGAAACAAAGATACAGTTACAGATACAGGGAAATAAAGATGAAAATACCAAGGAGAAGCGAATTAAGAAGACACACACACACACAAAAAAAAAAAAAAAAGCCAACCCCACACAGGAAATAAGGATGTCAGGAATGAAGATACCAGATGAGAAAAGAGGACACAGGAATAGGGAATAAGGGACACGTGGGAGGAAGGCGGTGAAAGTTATGGTGATGACAAGAATTAAGTTCCAGGAAAAATGAGAGAGAGAGAGAGAGAGAGAGAGAGAGAGAGAGAGAGAGAGAGAGAGAGAGAGAGAGAGAGAGAGAGAGAGAGAGAGAGAGAGAGAAGAGAGGACAGTCTGAAAGGCATGACGAGAGGCGGGAGTCGCGCAGGAAGCTGGAGGAGGTGATCTGGTACGCCAACAGCCAATTGTTTGCCGTGTAAATAGACTGACATTTACTTTCTTCTTTCTAAATATTTTACCCACGTGTTCCGGCGTCCGCACACACGTACACACACACACACACACACACACACACACACACACACACACACACACATTAGGTAAATATAGGAAAGGAGACAAGGCCAGAAGCGTGTAACTTAGACCCTAATGCACTATTATTAAGTAAACACACACACACACACACACACACACACACTCACACACACACACACACACACACACACACACATACACACACGGTGGAAAGTCACCTTATCTTCGTCCTAGAAACGAGTTATCGGACATTCATTTCAGGAAACATTCCTTCCTTCCAGTGGTTCCCTTGTCCTCCACGGTTCGCGCCCATACCATTCCGGCGGAACACACACACACACACACACACATACACACAGGCCCCTGACAATCGTACGATCCTCAGCCAACCAGGTTATCTCATTTACCCTTGATTTTCTCACATCGTGCCAGCCTCACAGACGGTACAATGCGTCGTAAACAGGCCTGCGGGTCTGACTCTTACGAGGTCCTGCTACACCACGGGTGACGAGGAGCATTTAGACCGCCTGCCGCAGACGGGGAAAGTCGGATTGCCGTGGGGGCGAGAGGCTACAGCCGTGTATGGGCTTGTGAGAGGGCGATGAGACGCAGGGTTAGAAGATACCGCGCCAGTATTGGGGACACAGCAAGGGGCGGCAGCATATGGTGTATGGGGCGGCCTGGGGAGGAGTGATGTACAGGGTAGCGGACAAAGTGAGGTGCATAAATGGCAGGCGGTGATATACGGAACGGGGTGAGTTATTAGACGGCAGATGCAGTTAAGAGGGAAATATATGAGTGGAAAGTGGACGCTGACTGCCATTGAGGGGGAAGAAGACGTATGGGAGGAGCTGAGAAACACGCTGGAGAGAGAGAGAGAGAAAAAAAATACACGTGAGGACAAGAGGAAGAGGAAGAAAGGAAAAGAAGTGCACATAATGGTAACAGGAATGGCTAATAGAAGACTTAAGAAAATAAATACTTAAGGACAAGAGGAAGAGGAAGAGAGGAAAAGAAATGGGTATGAGTGAAATAAGAATAACTGGGAGAAGGTAATGGATGAAAAAAAGATGATAGGGTTAGGTATATCATATTGAAGGACTGCCACATGTAGGCCTACTGGCTTTTTGTACCTTTCCTTATGTCATTATTTTCCTATGGATAGAAGAAAGGTACAAAATGATGAATAGAATACAAATAGAAGAAACAAAGGAATATACAAGGCGAGGAAGGGAGGAAATGCAGAAAAAAAAATAACTACGGTCTGATTACCACGCTCGATCGAACGAACGGACAGGTGTACTACGGGTCCCCTCAGCAGGTGAACCGGAACAATGAGCCGGAAATGATTAACAGGCAAAGAATTTACGGCAAGAAATAGTCAGAAAAATGCAGCATAAAAAAAAACAGGTGATAATGTTCATACGTGTAATTTGAGAAGAGGAGGAGGAGGAGGAGGAGGAGGAGGAGGAGGAGGAGAAAGAACCACTACCACCACCACTACTGCCACCATCTCCACTACCAATAACAGTAACAACAAGATGATGACGATGAAAAACAAGCAGACACGAACAGAGGTCATTGTCCATGGGGCACGCACATACACACACACACACACACACACAATTAAGAAGTGGACAGCGACAACGACCTGATCTTCGCTCCTCCATCACGAGGGGCAAAAACACACCATTTTCCTCGCTGTGAATTTCCACACCCCATGACACGCCGCCAACCTCATGATATAACTCATCGGGAAAATACAAAGGGAAAGAAACGAGATTGACCCCGCTCTTTTGTTTCGTCCCCCAAGCCGCGGAACACACAAGAACCATCACTCGACCACAATCGTCCCATTGCGAAGCGTTGGAAACTGAAAAACCACTTGCGGGCTTTCTCCAGGTAATGAGTGGGTGAAAAATCTTATGATCTGCTGTACCACTATATTGCTTCCAGGCAGCAACCACCGCAAGTTGAGTTTTGCACCCATGTTGCTTGATACAGATTGAATGACAGGAAAAGAGAAGAGAAAGCCTGTGGCCACCAAGAGGATGTCGCTCCCTGCCCTCAGTTTGTAGGCGACCCAACATGCCAGGCGGGCATTTCCTCTCGGCCCGCCAGCCTCGCAGCCTCACGCTAGCGCCTCGCCATCAACCAGCCACGCCGCCACGCACACTGGTGTCGGCGGCAAGTGTGAATGTGTTATCACCTACACATGCATCCTGATTCCTTGATATTGTGTCATCTAAACGACGAAATACCGATTGCAGTGTCTGAATAATTTCGATATGTATAAGAAAAAAGTTGTGTTCATTAAAAAAAAAAAAAAAAAAAAAAAAAAATATATATATATATATATATATATATATATATATATATATATATATATATATATATATATATATATATATATATATATATATATATATATTAATAGAAAAATGAGTATTCCTAAACACTTCATAATCGAACAAAAATGATAAGATAAAATCAAAAGCACTATCATTATGCCATTGCTGAAAATAAAACCAGAATAAACGTACTTGTATATTCAACTTCACCGTAACAGTTATTTGCTTTCATTGGTAAAAAAAAAAAAAAAGGAAGTGTACCAAGAGAGAAAAGAAGCATCTGCCTAGAAAGCAGGACATGATTTGAGCCAAGAGGGAGAGAGAGAGAGAGAGAGAGATCGAAGAAAGAGAAGGGAAGGGGGAGGGGGCGAAGGACGGCCTTGGCTGAGGTCGACCTGGATTGAGTAAGTGAAGAACGAAGGCAAATTATCTAAAGCTTCCGCCACAAAGAGGAGGAACTTGGGGGCTGGGGGGAGGGGAAGCATCGCTCTTACGACATACAGCGAGATTTGTTAACTCTGTTTATCATCGTGACTTTCACTGTGAGTCACACACACACACACACACACACACACACACACACACACACACACACACACACTACATACAAAACACTGAACACTACTACAAACAATATTACGAGCACTTCATTCCTTAAATTTCTGAACACCAGCGCACTCTAGGAAACTCAGGGTAATTAGATGAAGACAAGGTGTGTCCGCTAATGGAAGATGAAAAGTGTAACCCATTAGATTAGGAACAGAAACAACTAAGCCTTCACGCCCAGCCATAAGGTTTACTAAATGGTGGGTAATTTATCTCGCCCGCACACGCAAACTGAGCATCGCCCACGTGCTGAAGGAATGTAGGACGTGTTTCGCTTTGACTTGCGTGCCCTCTCTGGTCTAGGATGTCTTGGCCTCGTCGCATCACCAGATTCCCCACCACCTTAACTGAACACACACCATATATCACATCTAATGAATACAACACTCATGTATCAACCACCGATCATCTTACAGTAAACGAAAAGTCCACAGAGTGATTATGATGGAAAACAAAAAGGGCATAAATAACTATAAAATCAATGGATAAATTGATATATATACGTCCATAAATAACCAAACCCTACCGTACATCAAAAGACGGCCCTGCCCACCTCGTCGCCAGGCCCCCCCAGGTCACTGCCGCCGCTTTCTGGCCGAGGTGAGCGCCGCGCCCATCATAACTGTTCGTCATGGTAATGATATGGGTCTCGGGGGCCTACCAGATAACCACCACCATTGGAGAGAGGTGCTTACTCACAACTCCCGGGTGGCAAAGGAAGGTGCCTCGCCCAGCGGTACTCCTGCCCCGGGGAGGAGGATCTTACTCGAAAAGGACGAACTGCATCGCTAAGGACCAATTAGTTACCGAAGACGCGGAGAGAGAGAGAGAGAGAGAGAGAGAGAGAGAGAGAGAGAGAGAGAGAGAGAGAGAGAGAGAGAGAGAGAGAGAGAGAGAGAGAGAGAGAGTACATATCTGAGCTGCCTTACGTTGGTCAACTTGCCTTTTGCAATATGCTTACTATCATATGTTTATGTTTTATAATACTACATCGCTCATATATCATAAGGAATACAACAGACTGAGAGCTGTATTATTGTGAGTGATCGTAGCTATCTTCCATTCCTCCAGTGTTTATATGTAGTACCTTCTCTTTCGAAAGCTTTAAATCACTACTTCAACTGTTCCCAACTCGCGTACCATTCTTTCAGCTCACGTTTAAATCACAGTCTTCGGCTCAGTAAGTCAACGGAGGTCACAACGAACTATGTGTTTACCTCAGTTTCCAGAAGTCACACACTTGCCATAATGTATCTTTGGAAAACGTCTCTGTTTCCCCGCGTATGCCTTCCTTGTTATAACTCACACGCCTCAACTCCGTGACGCAACAAGTCCTTGTGCTCAAAATGCATACATATATTCCTGTAAGATAAAGGTAATTGTTGTACTGCACACCTCCATTTTCTTACAAATATGTATGTGTGTGGTTGATGGCGCTGAGGCAAGAAATATTTCACTATATCATGCACTGTATCTTCCTGAGCCGTTTAACACTCATATGCGGAAGGTCAAGCCATTCTGCAGCAAAATGAGGGAGTAATTTCGGCACGAACCAGAAAACGGAGTAGCCTGACACGGAGATCAAAGGTGTGCTGAGTGCTGCCACCCCTCGCCAGCACTGCTACGCACGACCCGTAACGAGGGACAAAACATGCTTCCATTTGGCCTTAAATGGAGCACGATGGCGCTTACTGCACGATATCTTAAAGATTAATACCCACCCTTCTGACATTAAGCCACGTGTGTACACCATCAGGGTGATACATGGTGCTCAGGCGTGACTTTGTGACTTGTGATAGTGCGTGCACCAGTGTGTTTATGTACAGCGGTACCTGTTGACAGCACCTGTTACTCTCTGGTACTCCAGCTAATCTGAATTCCAGTCGTAGGCAGAGATAATACGTTTATGGCTTAAAAGGAGCTGATGAAGTGTGACACAAAGGCCGATCTCATGATAACCACACCGTCGTCTCATCCACTGAGCTTACTTCTCTCATCACGTACAGTTAAACATGGTAAGTGCGGCAGCGTTCTTGGAGTGCACATAGCGTAACAGACGCAAATGGCAAATGCTATTGTGTTACTCCGAACATCGCGGTGGGCTATACAAGGCCTGGCAATGTGGGGCAGCCGCCAGCGGCCGTAGCTCCAGGGCCAGGAACATAATACAGATGGCTCAGTGCACCTCTGCAGACAACCCCGCTCGACAGGTTAGAAAATTTTACGAGTTTCTCACAGACAACATCACTCAGTGTTTTTCCTAAGCAATGAAGCACTTCTGAAGTGCGATGTCGAGGAAGGAGAGGGTGTGGGCTGGGGATCCAGGGTAGTGATGAAGATTTACAAGCAAGCCAGGGAGGGACTAACCCTGCTGAGGCACAAAAACCAGCTTTATGAAGAAGTCCCGGGGCGTCGAAAAATGCTCCCCTAACTCCTTCGAACTATTGCGAAGGATTTTCTTCATCATTCACGTATAAGTCCACGATCAGTGACCCGGAGCTGAGACTCAGTCAAAAGCAGACTGATCCCATAATATTTTACTGCCGTGAGCTTCGGTATTATGTCAATGAATACGAATTCTTGCCTTACTCATATATACATATTTCTAAGACTTTTCAATCGAAAAGCCTTTCGTCTCGGAGCGACAGGCAAATCCCTTTAACACCAGAGCGAGGAAGGAACATGCCATTACACCGCTGCGACCTTTACTAATGGGGCAGGCAGGGCGGGCGGGCGTGGGTGTCGGTGTGGAGGGCGGGGACTGCAGACCGGCCTCACACAGTAGGACCGGTTGGCCGCACACGAGGAAAACAATCATAGTGCTGATTGAAGGAAGAAATAACATCGTGTCACAAGCAGTACATGCTGGTGATTTCTCGAAGCGATCCGGGTTGGTGACCTGCCAGGCCCAGCAGGGAGGCGGAGGGTCGGGTCAGTCTTGGTACACAACACCAACACTCATAAACACACTCGCCAGCAAGAAAATCTTTAGCACTGAGTTTCACTTTGCTTCTCAATCTTTCTAAACGTCCACACCTCAAGGCTGTCCGCGAAGTAAACAGAACAGTTATATCTTTCGTTAACAGCTTTAGTATTGATTAAAAACCATTTTAAGACCGAGAGAATTGGACCCACGTACATTAAGTCGCCAAAAAATTTAAGATAGCCAGTGAAGGAGGGACATAATTCTGGATTATTGCAAAGCAACTGTCGAACCTGTGACCTTTATGCCGTGGACCGCATCGGAACACTCAGACGCGTGGGCAAGCGTCCCGGGAAGCCTTGGCCGGGGAGGGGCCGAGCTCAGATAGGCCGATAAAGTTAACAAAATAAAGTATCTGGGCCACCACAGAGGGGCAGATGTGGAAGGGTAAGGGCGCTGTGACGGATGAGGGAGATGGGTGTGGTGGGGAGCCCCGGACAGGGTGCAGGCGGCTGGGGGAGGCGGCGGACAGGCGGGTGCAACTAGGAGAGGCAGCAGACCCTCTATCATAACGGGTCCAGTCAAACCCTTCCCGGTCCCAGTTACCGGTTGGTCGCCCTAGAATCACTTTCAACATGTATACCGTAAAAAAGAAGAAGAAGAAGAAAAAAAAAAAGCAGTTTAGCCTCACGGAGTCAATTTTTTTCAACCGATTTCTTATTATTTGTATTTCAACTAGCAATCTAAAAGGGGTTGGCTAAATAAGGAAAACCTGTTATTACATATACGTGCTTTGAATTGCATAAAAAGAGAAGTCTTGCATTAGATTTACAGTCAGCGAAGTTAGAGAAACATGGCAAGAAACTTCTGAGGCAGTATTCGTGGGTTTTCAGGTATACAATCATGAAACCCTTCTCGCTATATCAAACTAGAAAAAAAAAAAAAAAAAAAAATAGAAACTGATGGATATGTAAAGTATATAGGTGACTTGTCTCTAACGTACGTAGTGAAACACTGTGAAACCATTCCGTTCCCGCTATATTAAACTAAAAATAAATAAAAAATCCTGAAGATCTAAAGTATACAGGTAATTGATCTCCAACATACGTAGTCTGAGATTATGAAACTCTCCTGTTCTCACTATGCCAAGGTAGAGAGGACGGAATATTACCAATGAGAGGCAATCAAGTGCAGGAACATAAGTGGGTCAACAAGGGAAGCGTCAAGTCAGGCTGGCAGACACGCCTTGGTGTGTTGCTCGCGCCTCGGCATCTGCTGGGACTTGACATCGCACATCAAGGTACCACTTACCACGTGTTTGTGCCAATTGTTGAGTGAAACGAAACCGCAATTCAACAAGGCCCGTGAAATAATGAGCAGCGTGTGTGTGTGTGTGTGTGTGTGTGTGTGTGTGTGTGTGTGTGTGTGTGTGTGTGTGTGTGTGTGTGTGTGTGTGTGTGTGTGTGTGTGTGTAATCACCACATGCGGTGCCGCGGGCCTGCCTCTTGACCCCACACTTGCCTCACCTCCCCATCTCCTCCCTCACGCCCCTCCCCCACCTCTCCCCTCACCCCACCAGCCATCCTCGCTAACAGCACAGCAGCACGCGCGCAGACAAGTATTACAAGGTTTCTTCAGTGCCAGGGACTCGACACAGCCATGGACTCTCTCTCTCTCTCTCTCTCTCTCTCTCTCTCTCTCTCTCTCTCTCTCTCTCTCTCTCTCTCTGTGTGTGTGTGTATGTGTGTGTGTGTGTGTGTGTGTGTGTGTGTGTGTGTGTGTGTGTAAACATTTTTCATATTATACAAATACAATGAACTAAGCTCTTTAGTTGACAAGCATTGAAATTTCTCACTGGTAATCAATATTTCCTGCATTTTTTTTACAAGACTTACCAAGGGCGCAAAAAAAAAAAAAAAAAACCTGCTCAATATTCCGCTGCTCTTAATCGCAATACGCAATCCCGTACCTTCCCCCCCTACCTCTTGCTCCCTCTCTCCTTGCCTCCCTACTCAAGAAACAGTGGCGCGGTCTCTCTCCACTCAACAAACACTGGCGTGGCTCCCCCTGATAGTACTCCGTCAGTCTCACCCCGCCCCGCCAGACCTTACCGGAGGCTGCTACATTCATGAGTGGGTCCCTATTGTGATACATGTTTGTTAGTGTTGCGATTCAAGGCCAATATATAGTACGTGTGTGTGTGTGTGTGTGAACTACTTTATACTTTACGTTACTACTTAAACATTCTTTGCTAATTATATCATACAAGTAAAAACTAAATAAAGATGCTTATTTTTATTCCTAACTTCATTAATATGGAACGTGAGAGAGACCTTGACAATTAAGTCACGTAATGAGCGAGTGAAGTGGGCGTGGCCGGTACGGGGGCCGGGAAGAGAGAAAGAAAGAGAGGAGACAGTGTGTTAGGTGTGAGAAAAACGGTGCAGTGGGTGGGGCGTGCGGCTAGAGTAGGTGACGGAGTGATGGAAAGCGAGCAGGGGGAAACGAATAGGTGGGCGCCTGCTGGAATGGGGTTGTGGCGGGAGGGTGTTGGTCGGTGAAACGGGAGACGCGGCGACGAGGTGATAGGGTGAGGACATTTGGACAGGAACAGGTTTGAAAGGTTCCTTGGCGTGAGGTGAGGAATGACCGGTGCTTGACTGGTGGGGATCATATGTGGCCACGAGTACGCTGCCGGTGCCACTGGTGATGTCCCTGACCCAGACACAAGCAGGGTGAAGGGTCAAAGGGGTCATGAGTCAAAGATCAGGCCCCGGACGTCTCCTTCCCCTCCCTCCTCCATCACTAGCTTCCTCCCCCACTTTCTCATTATTTTTCCCTCTCCCTCCTCCACTCGCTACCTACATCCCTTCTTCCTCTCCTCCTCTCCTCCAACTCAACCCTCTAACCACTTTCCCATTACATGCTCCCTCCTCTTGTTCTATGACGTCCTTCTCTCGCCCCTCTTCCTCCCTACCAAGGTTTGCATTACACGTCTGGTCGTCAGGTGCGTCGCGGCGTCACGTCACGCATTCATTACCTGCAGCCAGTCATCAAGGGGCTCAGGTGGTAAGGTCGTCTCAGATTCAATTGCTTACTTCTTTCTTTCTGTGAGAAGGTCATTCGACGGCATAAAAAGTGAGGGGAAAAAAAGGCTCGATGAATTGCCGCTTCCAAGAAAAAATATTGAAAAGAAGAAGGGTTTACAAAACGGAGGCCAATTTGGTTCAGGAGTTCCTTTTTGATACAACGAGTGGGCTTGTTTACACTTCCTAAGCTCAGCACACACACGCGTGTTCTGAAGACTTCAAGTTGTATGTTCCTATTAGCATAAGACCTTGCTGTGCTTTAAAAATCAAGACTTTTCTTTTCTTTCGTTACAACTGTTCTCGTTAACTACCGCACTGTTAGGGGAAAAGGTTATTGCTTCACGTAAAACTAGTTCATAAAAATGCTACTGTTACCTTTACACAATTAAAGAGAAAAAATCAACGGTTTTAATTGCAGAATAAACAGCCTTCCTATTCATACATGCACTAAAAATAAAACATACTAATAATAATACTAAGATAACAATATTTTTTTTTTTAATTAAAGAGGAAGTAAAAAAAAAATCAATGCATGAAAGGGAACTGTTGCGCATAGCTGTGAGTCATGACCTCTAAATGCGAAGTGTGTAAGAAGGATGGATGTGCCGGAAATGAAATACTTAGCAATAATTATAGATGTAAAAGATCTGACAGAGATACATGACAGTAAGAGATACTTAGTTGTGCAAATATGTGTAGTCTGCGAGAGAGAGAGAGAGAGAGAGAGAGAGAGAGAGAGAGAGAGAGAGAGAGAGAGAGAGAGAGAGAGAGAGAGAGAGAGAGAGAGAGAGAGAGAGAGAGAGAGAGAGAGAGAGAGAGAGATACACACACACAAACACTGAAATAAAACATCAGTCAGACAAACAGACAAACAGGCGAACTTACTGACACAGGAAAGATACAGGCAGACAAGAAAATAGGAACAGACAGACAAGAAAAAACAAACTTCCGTAGACCATTATAACAGGCAGACGGACAGCCATGCATAAAGAGTAAAACGAGACAAAGAGATAGACTCACACCTACAAAGAACACAGACGGTCACTCAGGCAAAACAGGGACAGAGAATGATACACGCACACACACATAAAACCAAGCAGTAAATAAGCCTGACCTGAACGCACGAAAACCAGACAAGAAAGACCAAGTTCAGAGCACCAGTTCTCAGTATTCTCCCCCACATGACGGCGGTAATGCAGATGAGGTCAGGCAGCGGAAAAAAAAAAAAAAAGAGAGGGCGAGGGCGGTACTGCATTCCTTCTCCCTCTCGGGGCGAAATGTCACGAGGGTGGAATGAAGAGAGGTGGAATGGGGTGGAGCGCGACTGAACTGGGTGAGAAGAAGGAGGGGTGGGGTGAAAGAGCGCGGGGCCGGGCACAGAAGGCTTGGGACGGTGCGGGTTTAAATGAGGCGGGTTTTAGGGACTAGGTTTAAGGGGCTCAGTTTACGAAGCAGGGTTTAAGGGATGGGTTTTTAAGGGTGGAATCTTACGATGAGCTAGATGGAGGTAAATTTGCCAGGGTGAAGGTCAGAGAGGAAGAGAAAAAGAGGAAGGGAGAGGGATAGGATGAGAGAGAGAGATGAGAGGGAGAAAGGGTGAAGAGAGAGAGAGAGAGAGAGAGAGAGAGAGAGAGAGAGAGAGAGAGAGAGAGAGAGAGAGAGAGAGAGAGAGAGAGAGAGAGAGAGGGCGTTTGGTGTTATATTTTTCTTTTTTCTATCAACCTATAATTTTCATTCTTCTTCTGTTTTGTTTTATATTTTACAGTGTGTACTTGCTTATTTTTTTCTATACATTTATTTATTACAGTAGTTTTAACTTTACCTTAACATATCTTATTTTCTTATCTAGTTTCCTTGATGTTCTTAAATTCGCATAGAGCCAATCCCACGATCCGTCTGACTCATTCCCCACTGTCTCTCCTCTGTAATTTCGCATGTCATTTTTCTCTTCCAATTTCAAGCATATACGTACATTTATACCTGACATCTTTTACACATGCATTCCCACGTACGTCTCACCGGTGCATCATTCAGCTTCTCGTTCATGCACTCTCCGGAGACTCAGCTGACATTTTCTATGAATTCTTCCTGTCACTTGCAAAAACATCAGATGATCGAGTGACAAAGTAGCAGTCCTACTCTCCCACAACTTGTCCCGGTCAACTCTTTCCCAGTAGCAAAATAGCCGTCCTGCTTCTTCACATCTTGTCTTGATGATTTCCTTGCCTGTCTCCATCAGGTCTCGCTTCCCGCGGTCCCAGCTTCCTTTCCAGGTGCGTCCCTCGCAAAGTCTCACCTAACGTCTCCACCCGGCGGCGCGGTCCTTCTCGCCGCGTCCGCCGCCACCTGGACCGCGCCTGAATTGATGGGGCGCGCGATAGGCGTTGGGTTGCTCCTTAAACCTACCCGGGGACAACCTGAGATGCGTGTCCCGGCACTGCTCACCGACACCCCGTCCCCTGTCCCACCTACACTCGCGGGCACTCATGCATCACTCACTCCCTTCATGGTTAAACTCGCGATATGCTTTCTGGTTCACACTTGCATATTCATCTGCAATTTGTCTACTGCATTCCCTACTCCTCCACCTTTCCTTTCTAAAATCTGCCTGCTGCATTCATCCACTCTTCCCTCCCTCTCCCTTGCCACTCCCACTCAGCCACACGTCTACAACACTCACCCATTGCGCATTCAGGTACCATCTCACGCTGTCGTCTTTCACATACCTGCAAAAAGAAGGAAAAAAATATTAATCTATTTGTTGTTTTTTTCCACGTGCAAAGATACGGAAAGAAAAATATTAATTCACTTTTCCAGATGCCTAGTTAATGGGCAGGAATGCAGGAATGAAAGAAAATAAACTGTGTGGTCACGAAACACCTTGAAGCAATGACGGTAAAAAAGAATATGTGTCATATTTCAGTCGCCCCGCCCACAATACGGAGGGACGGGAGGGACGCGAAAAACTGGTACAGGAAGATTGAGGAAGTAGAAATAACCTTTTTTCCTAATTGTCAGGATATATTTTTAACACTGACATCACCCTCTCTATTCCACTGTCATCGCTACCACCATCACCACAAACCACCACCATCACCTCCTCCTCCTCCTCCTTCTCCCCTTTCTTCTTCACCTACTGACCACACTTGATTTCTCCTCTTCACATCTTCCTGTTTTGGTTAACTCTCACCTTAGTACTCTCACCTTCAGGCCATAAAACAGATATCCCGGACCGAGACGCGCGCGGCGGGGAGTGATCTGACCAGCCCTGAATCACCTTGGACTCAAATAAATGCGGAGGTGATGAGTAAAAGGCCAAGATGAGTTGATTGCATTTACTCTAAGGTTAACAGGTAAGTTTGCGTCTCTTAATAAAGTAGGGCATGATTTTTTTCGTATTCTGCGTCACTTGGTTACCAGAATGACACTTATGAGAGCAATTTTTAGATGAGCGAATGATTTCAAGGCCACTAGGTACGCATTTCAGCACCGCCGTCTAAGAAGTGTCCTGTGTACCCCGCGGCCAGTGCAGCTGCCTGTGTGTGGAGAAAGAAAATGGGATCCACCACCGAAACTACCGCTGCCTGTTGTCCGTGGTCGTGCTTTCATTGCCGCTGGAATGTTTATATGTTTAGACCAGCCTTTACATCTCCTGCAGCTTCTTGCTCATCCTCCTCCTCCTTACACTTCACTCCTCACTCTCTTGTCTTTCTCCCGTTCGTTCTCCTATCTCACTCACTTCTCATCTTTTTCCTCTCTTTTTTTTTCCCCCTTTGCCTTTGTTTATCCTTTCCCTCTTCCAACATCTCCTTCCTTTCAGTGTCTTCACTCTTCACACCGTTTGAACTTCTCTCACTCACTCACTACCCTCCTCATCCCTCTTTCGTCTCCCTTTCACCGTCTCTCGCTCCTCACCTCCTGAACTTTTGGGTAATCTTCCCGCCCTTATCCGGTCTCCTATTTAGCTCGGCTCCCCACAACGGCACTCCTATCCCTCCTTCTCCTCCTCCTCTTCCTCCTTCTCCCCTGCCTCGCCATCAGTCATTGACCACCAGATTCAAAGAGGCCAGGATGCGTTTCCTCGTCCCGCCCTCACGTCACATCACCTCCCTCGCCTTTCTTGTCTAACCTTTCACCTCGTTCGCGATCTTCCCAAGTGAGTGAAATCTGTTTGCTTCCTTCCAGTTCCACAAAAGAGAAGGAAAGAAAACGGGAATGCTTTATATATACGCTCGATTCTGTTTATTTGAAATACTGCTGATTTATTGTCAGATGCTTCACTGTGCTTTGAAGAATGTGGCAACTCATAGCTGGCAGGGGGGAAATATTCATGAGAAGGAATGGATGTGGTGTGGAAGATTGGTGTTGATAGGGCGAGAGGGAAAGGGAATAGGTGAAGGGAAGGTGCGGCGTTGAGTAACATTGAATAGAAAAGGTTTGATCATCCAATGGAAGGGTTCCACCGAAAAGATTCTGTGGAGGAGGAGGAGGAGGAGGAGGAGGAGGAGTAAAGGGGGAAGGTAAGCGAGAAGAGTGACCAAGACAAAAAGGAGGGATAAGAAAAAAATATATATACAAGAAAATAGCCACGTGATAATATCAAGTGCAGTATTTCACATAAACAACAATCTCTCGAGTAATTAAATCAATTTGCAAAGTGTGTATCAGTTAACTTGTGTGATAACTTCTCGAGGTGGCAGAAAGTAGTGAATGTGTAGGGTAATGGAACCTACAAGCCAAGGCCACGGCGTGAAGCCCGCGGCTAACTCCACACATAGAGCTTCTTTTTTGCCCATTCCCCGGCGTGTAGGCGGCGGCGAGGAGGTAAGTGCGCGGTTGAGGTTCAGAGGGCACCGCGTGAGCGTGACATCATAAAAGTATTAAGTCTGATTGGTAAATATTTTCTAATTAAGCACCAAAAAAAGTTGACGCGCATTTGGTTCAGCAAAAAACTGTTGAATACTTTTTTCCCCTTTAATTAGAAGGTGAAAGCTGTAATTTATCAAAGCTTGAAGGTCACGTGGCCTCACCCACCATACCTGGACTGTACATTCCAGAAGCATGATTTCCACCTTAATTACCCTCAACACACACTCCTGCCGAGGTCGTGATGCGCAAGGAAAAAAGAACATAAGTATATAACTCGTCTTTCTTCTCGCCGTTGACACAAATGAATCTGCAAAAAAAAGTCACGAGGAGAAGCAAGAATTACACGTGAACAAGTCCAAGGAATACGAAGATAAATATTCTGGTTGACACAGAATCCAATCCAGTGAGACACTTAAGCTGTGGCGTGCACGTCTCCTGCAGCAGCAAGGCGGTGCTAGTGAAGGGAGAGGCTGTGGAGGAGGGCAAACAGGCCGGACGCCCACAGATCACGGTTGGAGACGTGGGATTCTTGCTCTACTCAGTCTCTCTCCTCCCTTGGTGGCCAAAAGTCTCTGATTTATGTAACAGAGTTCTAAGCGATGTGACTGCAGGCAAGAAGAACACAGCCATCCCGCAGCGCTCTCACCGCCCGCGGCACTCATCTCAACCAGCACGTTTATCATAACTAACGTGGTGTGTTTACTGAACCTTTCACTTGTTTATGGCGCCGTATATTAGCGACTCTACGGCCAACCTTTGAGTGCATGACAAACAGCCTGACTAGTTCCTACCGCAACAAATATGCAGCAGGTGCTTGGAGTTGCTATTCTTCTGTTTTCCTTTCTACGTAGACAGCATTGCAGAGTTTGTAAACTATAAAGCCTGTGTTGGTTCAGGGCTCAGTGCGGATGTGACACAAGTGTGGTGTGTTTGGCAGGGTGTGAGTGGTGTGTTGCTGCCCCACTGGACGATTGTTTCCTCTGTGGCTGATAGTTTTCATTCCAAAGATTATGAGGTTCTATCTCCTCTTCCTCCTCTTTCTCAACAGCTAGGAACACTGGGTGATGATTGTGATGATGATGATGATGATGATGATGAAAATGAAGATGATGATGATGATAATAGTGTCATATACGACGACAATAACCATCATCGTGATTACCATAATCAATAACCAATAACCAATCACCATTACCACCATTATCACGATCCCAGTCACCATTACTATAATCATCAAATATAATGTGCTACTATCATTACACCATCTTTCCTCATTCTGCCCCTAATCCGCCATCCTGTTTGCCGTCATCTGTCATCATTACCTGGGGATGACGTCACCTACTTACTGGACGGCATGACCTCAGGAACTATTTAAGAAACAACAATGACACTGACCAACATCTTTCTCTTCCTCCCAGTCTCCCTCTCTCCCTCCCTGCCTGCCTGCCTGCCCCTTGCCTCGCCTTGTCAACACTACACTTTCACTGCTGCCTTAAGGTTCTCTTTGCCTGGGAATGCTGCCAACAAGCCATTACCCATTGACGTGCAAGCAAAAGTTATATAGAAACAGAAAACGAGTGAAATTAAAATACCGTATGGCCGATTCTTTTCATGTTCATTACACACTCACTTCTTCTTGGGGGTTTGCGTTTAGGTGATGTTTACTGCCCATTTACAGCACGACTGGACTGACTGACCGGCTCATTACCCATTAGCACCATGAACACAGTGACCCATAAACTGTAAACACGAATACATGACCCATCACCTATTTATACATGAATACACTAAATTTATTACCCCATTAATAACACGCATAAACTGACTCACTACCCGCCTACTTAGGAATAAACAACAACAACATATGTAAACTAACCCATTATTTCCATCAACGCCTCTATACCACATTCACCACGGTCGTCTCCATTAACTTAGACCGTAAAAGTAAGTACTCTCTCTCTCTCTCTCTCTCTCTCTCTCTCTCTCTCTCTCTCTCTCTCTCTCTCTCTCTCTCTCTCTCTCTCTCACCTTGTCCTTCGCGTCAATAAGCAATTTACTGTCCTCCTTTTGTACAATGGCTGGATTCAACTCACTCCCTCTCTCTTCCTTTCTTTTCCCTTCCCTTCTCCCTTGTCAAAAGCAGCGGCCTTGTGCATACCTAATTGCTGCTTATCGTCCACGCTGAGCAAATTGCCGCGCTGACTCTTGCAACATTCCACAGCGCCACCTTTCATACTCGTGCGTTGCCTCATTGCTTCTATTCTGTCCTCATCTGTCGTCATTCTTTTATCATCTCAGTGTCTTCTTCCTTCTGAATCTCTTTATTAAACGGTCATGATTGGATCCTTTTGGTTTCACTCATTGTTTTTATTCTGTGCTTATCTTTCTTTATTCTTTTGTCATTTAGTGTGTTCTTCCTTCTGAGTCTCTTTATTGTTAAACGCTTACGACTGATATTCTTTGGTTTCATTGTGCAATTTATCCAGTGCCTCCGCCTTCTTTTCTCCTTCCTGTTTTTCTCCTTGTCATTCCTCCCTTTAGTCTCTCTCTCTCTCTCTCTCTTTTTGGCTTTCTTTTTTAATTGTAATTATTTTATATACAAACTCTTAATTTATATCTCCAATTAACGCCTCCCCCATCTTTCTTGATGGACTCGTTTCTGTCATTCCAAAATTTAATCACCTTTTTTTTCTCCTTCCGTCACTTTGTTTTTAGTATTTACAGGTGCACATACACAAATTCATGTACTTTTAATGCTGACCACATGTGTAATCTAACTTTGTAATATATTTTCTTTACTTTTTTTAATACTAATCGATCTTATTCCACCTTTTTAGTATATTACCATACAAGTGACATTCTCTATTCTTTCTTAGTCTTAGTCCTCCGCGTGTTGTTTCAAGCTGTACTATTGTTCTTTCCTTGTAGTGAAACTGTGTGGTCTTTATTTGCTTTCGGGCCACGTTCGCTGGTGGGTCTGTCCTTCACCTTCCTTTGTTTTGTAATGGTTCCTTGTACTTGTAAAATAGACGTGCAGTTCACATTCTTTCTAAGTAAGACATGTTTTTTTTTTTTTTTTTTGTTGCTCGTGTTGTTCTTGTTTTCTTTGTTTTTGTTCTTCTCTATCGTCTTCATGATTGTTTCTTATTTTCCCTTCCTTCTTTTCTCTTTCTGTCAGTCTTTCTTCTTCTTCTTCTTCTTCTTCTTCCTATTCCTCTTCGTTATTGCCATCTTTTTTTTTTTTTTTACTATTTCCAAGCGCTGTATAGAAAAGTCTGACATTATGAAGTATATGGACTGCACTTGTTAAGGAGGACATGCCACTGTATATTTCTCCATGCCTCTCTGCACAAGCTAATATAGAATCATTCGTATCTTTCTCTACCCTCTCTAACCAGTATGTAGAACCCACAAACATTTTCTTTCCCTTTCAAGCACGCATGTACACACACACACACACACACACACACACACACACACACACACACAAACATGAACTCCTTCCTTTAGAACACTTTCACAATGTCACGTTTAGCTTTTAATGATGACGTATATAACCTTCTCCTGGGGTGCGCAAGAGAGAGAGAGAGAGAGAGAGAGAGAGAGAGAGAGAGAGAGAGAGAGAGAGAGAGAGAGAGAGAGAGAGAGAGAGAGAGAGAGAGAGAGAGAGAGTTTTTCTATGATGTTGGATTGATATTTTTTTTACCCAC
The DNA here is from genome assembly GCF_035594125.1 of Scylla paramamosain. NCBI lineage: Eukaryota > Metazoa > Arthropoda > Malacostraca > Decapoda > Portunidae > Scylla > Scylla paramamosain. The sequence goes on along the minus strand of NC_087167.1, from coordinate 2,651,469 downwards.
GCCAGCGACAATCAGATGGTATACACATTACACCAAGTGGCATTTAAACACACGAAAGATTAAGAGAAACAAAATGAAAACAAATACTGAAAACGTTACACCCAGAGAGAGAGAGAGAGAGAGAGAGAGAGAGAGAGAGAGTTACGTGGCCCAAGTCGAGACAAGGATAGTGTATGTATTTACCAGGAGGAGAAGCATGTACGTACGTAATGTACCAGCAACATTCAACCACCTTTTCCCAACGTCCATGTAAATATCAGGGAACGAAGAAGTGATGGCAAAGGGAGAGAAGATTTGTATACGTGAGGTGCGGGCTTGCGGGGAAAGGAAATTCTTTTTTTGCGGGTGCATGTGATGTGTGTGTGTGCCGGGGAAGGGAAGGGGAAGTGCCGCGCAGAGGGTGTGGAGAGGTACGAATATGTGAGGCATGGGTGAGGGTGTGGAGGGAGGTGCAATGAGGCAAGGCCCTTTGGGGGAGGCAGGGGAAGGTGCGGGGAAAGTGATAATCGCGCAGACCCGGAGGAGGGGAAGGAGCAGCCGCGGTAACAGCAGCAGAAAAGAACTAGGAAGAAAAGTAAGAAATAAGAAAAGAACATCGGGGAGGAGGAGAAGGAAGAGGAGGAGGGATGATGAGGTAGTGAGGTGAATTGCAGTAATTAAGGGAACATATAAAAAGATGGAAGGGGTGCAGGAAAAAAAGAAATAAGTAAACTATGCGAATGATAAGGAAAAAGAATACTCGCAGAGATAAATATGGAATTGAGCGAGAATTACTTGTACCACTTTGTTATGGAAGAAGTGCAGGATGAAAAAATAACAAAAAAGTTGAGCATTAGATGGAGTGGAGTCGCATTCCTCTGCCAAAGAAAACACACACACACACACACACACAAACACACTCACGGGTCCATTTAAGACTCAACGAAGCAAAGCACCAATATTTTCTCTCCTCAGACCACCACCACAATGTGAACGAACCCGAGGGCTTGTCTAACTATCAGTGTGCAGGAGGAAAAACATCAGACCATCCTGGCTCGCAAATGTACGCCCTGGTGTGTGTGTGTGTGTGTGTGTGTGTGTGTGTGTGTGTGTGTGTGTGTGTGTGTGTGTGTGTGTGTGTGTTCTGTGTTATATTGTGTTGTGTTTTGTGTTGTGGCTTGTTTTGTGAGCCTCTCCTCATTGCGAATGTGGGTCAAAACTCTTATGACTTCCATTTCTTGTTTGAAGATTTCACCTCCATTACTTGTTTCTTCAGGCGCCGCCCCCGGGCTGGGAGGGAAGGCACCTGTACAGAGGGAGACTCGTCATGTAGAGAGGGAGGGTAGCAGAAGGACGGGAGTGATGTAGCGAAGTAACTATAAGAAAGTGAAGTAAGGAAAGGGTTTGCTGGTGATTTATGAAGCGTGATGCAAAGAGTTACTACATATGAAAGAGCTGTAGTAATTCGTAGTGGTGGTGGTGGTGGTGGTGGTGGTGGTGACACGGGTGTAGAGACTGCGGCAGGACTCGTCCAATGGTTCCCCTTCCTGTTGTTCATAATCACTCACGTAGCAGTCAGTGTTGATTGCAAACACTCAATCATTGGGTTAATCAGCACTTTCTCTCTCTCTCTCTCTCTCTCTCTCTCTCTCTCTCTCTCTCTCTCTCTCTCTCTCTCTCTCTCTCTCTCTCTCTCTCCCCGACGCCGGCCGTGGGTTCTGCTTCTTAACACTTTGACTGCTAACAGCAATATGTCGTTACTTCGTTAGAACAAGTCTAGAGATTTCTTTTCTTTTTTTTTTAGAGAAAAATAAAACTACAGGCAGTGAAATGTTTGAAACACTTGCTTACTCATTTTGTTGTCAGCGATGTCTTTTGAACTTAGAATTTATGTTGTTCCAGACCATTTAGTTTAGTTAATGATGAGTTACAGTAGTCTAAGAGTTTCGGTTAATCTGAAATGTAAACTAACAAAGAGAAAGAATGATCTTTTGATATCATACTTTAAAGTTCTTCCAGGTTATTTAATTTGCGTAATGAGAAAGCAAAACAATCTAAAGGTTAGGATTAATCAGAGATTTAAACAAACGGAGAGAAAACTGTATTTTCGATATAAAGTTGTCCTAGACCATTTTGTTTACGTTACGAGAAGGCACATCAGTCTAAAGGATAGTATTACTCCGAGGTATAAACAAACTGAGAGAAGATATTGTCTTTGAAATTGTAAAGTTCTCGCAGACTGTTTTGTTTAGGCAATGAGAAGGCACATCAGTCTAAAGGATAGGGTTACTCCGAGGTGTAAACAAAATGAGAGAAGGAATTTCCTATCTTGCACACAGGGGAGTGACGCGCATCTCCGGGTCCCATGCTCCTCTGCCCGCCCTCAGCCTAGGCGGAGGGAAAGGCCAAACGCCTGGCACACCCTTGCAATTACTGAACACTGCATATGACTGAACTTTTTTTTTATTTATATACGGAAAAAAGATAATTACAGCAGCCAGAGCAACAGGAGTGGCGTGGCTGGGAGGCGATGAGTGGAAGTTGAGAATATTGTCACGGGGCACTCTTGGGGGATTTTGTAGACCAGCTGGCTTCTTGTAGCTTCCCTTGTGTTTTTATGTTCTTCTCTTTTGTTGGCATGCACAACACACACACACACACACACACACACACACACACACCAAAGTGAATACATAAATGTAAATATAAAACCTACGGACAATAAATGGTTTGCCTTTAAGAAAATATATATTTTTCATGCTACAAGTGCTTAGTCTCTGGTGTTCAATGGACAAAGTAAAATACTGTCAGACAAGGTGTAAATATTGTCTTCAATGAACACAGGACCTCTTGTTTGTAAGACTTTTGTTTATTTATTTATTTACTTATTCATTTACACATTCATCTCCTTAAATATTCATTTATTTGCTTACTTATTTCATGCCTGTCTGCTGGAGCGTGTTTGTAAACAACCACATGAGAATTTGCAAGCAAAATGGTTAATCTAAAGGATCTATTTACCCTTCACTCATTTAGTCAGGTACCCTTGGTGTGTTTCATGCTTCAAAGCTTTACTGAGAGTGTTCATGGCTGTGTGTGTTCTTCTCCAATGTAACTTTAATTTCGGCATGATTTAACGTCCGGCTGTCCTTCTTTTAGCAATTTATGTTCGTTAGCTGAACAGCAGGAGCTTGGTTGGCGGGGGAAGGAGCAATGTGATGTCTAAAAAGAACCCACAGATATACACATCCTTCCTTTTCCTTTTGCTGACTACCTCTGAATATATTGACTTGCTTTTTCTTCTACAACAATGAAACTCGTGAGGCAAGCTCATGCAGAGGTTAATGCAGTGAAGATCGTGCAATAAATCAGTGGCGAGATTCTTCTAACTCTCCCTTGCTCCTCCACATCCTCCGTCACCTTTGGGAGGCGTCGGGAGTCAGGGCCAGGAGGCCGAGATGGAACACTTACCTGTACTATTTAGGTCAAAGAAGAAAGCATGGATTCAAAGTACACGTGTATTCAAATCACACACCTGTATTTTTTTTTAATATTTTGATTGCTGTGGTGATCCTTAAACTTAATGAAATAATCTGGTGCAAGTTAGATAAGAAAAGACAACATTTGATCGCTCAAGGAAGTGATCGAGTTCCTTAAACCTTTCAGTATCTGTTGTTAAATCTGTGCTTAGTAAAATAGTTTAGGACTGTCCATATGAAACAAGAATTGTCCCGTAGTCATTAGTATTTAAAAGAACTGATCAGTTACGGCTTAAAATTGCTTTTCTAATCATCCATATAACAGACAAGAATCTCACCATACATAAAATATCTGCCTCATTCAACCCTTTATTTTTGGCATTGGAAGGGACAAGGCATACACACTTCACCACTTAGAGCGAGTCGTGAGCCTGTGCCTCAAATGGTTGATTACTAAGAGATAAAGGGGAGAGAAAACCACAAAGAAAGCGGCGGTAGGAGCAGAGTCCCAAACGGCAGATAAACAAGTAGACGACTATCTCGCTGAAAGTTCGCTTCATGCCGCGACTGCTTTCTTCGCGGGGACCTCTTTTCTCAGGACGGGACAGAACCCTGGACCACTGACCGATCCAGCGATAGAGGGAAGCCAGGAGAAAGAGGATGACGCTTAAGGGTTGGGAAGAGCATTAAGGGGGAGGTGGGAAGGGAGCGGTCACAGGGTTGCGGGCAGAGTACAGTTAAGTGTTGTTTATACGAGTCAGGCTTTAATCTGGAAGGGCCCACAATAAGTAAGGGGGATAAGGATGGCAGTGGCGGTGTTCGTAAAGGGCTGTGGCATGTGTGTCGCAACTGTGACCTGTGGATGGCGTGTGCAGGGCCAACTAACCGCCATCCGACCGTGCGTATCTTGTGCTCGGTGGTGCGGCACGGAGGCACGATTCCTAGTATCTTAAGCACGTAGTTTAGCATAATGAAATCTAGAAGAATAGAAAAAAAAAAAAAAGGGACGAAACTATTACTCATTCACATTTTTGCCAGGTCTGGTTTACGATATAATATAATGAGATAAAAAATCACTTCGGTCGAGTTAGAGTCCTTGTTTTATGGTATCTTAAATACAGAATGAACAAAAATGACCCACTAAATTATTTCCAACTTACATTTTCGGCAAGTCAGGTTTGCGGTGTTATATAATGAGATAAATGTTGACCAAGTCGAGCTGAAGTCTTTTCCAACGAACAACCGCCGGACAAGGGACCGTCGACAGGTGATAGCATCGGTGACACGGCCAGACTCGCGGGTCACAACTTCAGCTAAACCCCCTTGTGGTGATGGTCCGCAAGTCGTCTGTAGCGTCGCGTTAAAGTTAGAGTGCATACACACACACACACACACACACACACACACACACACACACACACACACACACACGTTAAGTAACTCTCTTAATTTCCACTGCGGATGCCGTTTTTCCTTGATCTAAGTTCTCTGATCTGATAAAGTCAGTTATATTTTGTAAGGTAAGAAGATTTTCAGCAGATTAGACGACTTTAGATTGAGAGAAGATGGTGAGGAACGTGGAGGCGAATGCAATCTGTTACCCGACTATTGGCCATGACTGCAAACACTCCCTCGAGAACACGTCAAATCATTACCGGTACTGTTAGCCGCAGCGAGCCGGGATATAAGAGAAAGCTAGATTGAAAGGTGAAAAGAAATAATAAGTTTTAAATTCCTATATTAACAACACTAAGCAAGATATAAAAGATACACTCGCTGTTCTGAGCAAATTTCATTGTCCAATAGCTGTTGATTGACAGTGTATGAAATTTATTTAAAGTGCATCGCTTCAGGTTTCCACTTATCTCTGACGTGAATTTATTGGCATGCTCTCCCTTGACTAATATAACAGGACGGGAAGGAATGCATTATATCTTACTGCACGAGGAAAAACAAGGCTAAATACAAGTATGTTTTACGGATCAAATTTACTGGCACGCTCTTCCTTAAGCAAAATAACAAGACGGGAAAGACTGCATTATATCTTATTGCACGATGGAACACAGAGATAAACACAAGCATATTTATAGGTCAAATTTATTGGCATGTTCTTCCTTAACTGATACAAGACAGGAAAGACTGCATCATATATTATACTATCGAAAACCAACACTAAACACAAGTACATTTTGCGAATCAACCCCAAAAAAATAGCAAAACCTTCAGTAGCTGATACCAGTGACAGCCATACAATGCCCCTATCACTACAAAACCTACCAGCAAAAAACATCCAAACCATTAACTCAATATTCTTCCACCTCGCTGGGCCCAAGCTTTTTCTCAACCTCAACAGACAGACACCATCAAAAGGCAGGCGGTTTGCACGCTACACACAGTCAGAAGAAAAGAAGATCATATGAGCGATGGCCACAAGGCACATTATTGATGGAGATGAGATGGGAACAGCGGGAGGTGACGGGAAGGCCTCTGCAGGCAGTGGATGAGGCCGTGTCAAGACTGTGATAAGCAAACTGGAAAGGACGTATACGGGGGGAAGAAACCCCTTCAAACTCGTCACCTCGACTGGTAAAGGTGTTCAGGAATGATTAAGCATGACACAACGTTGAGAAAATGGTACACCGTTGAGAAAATAGCCCATTTATATGTCACAGTGTAGGTAGGGGAGTAAGAGAGAGAGAGGGAGAGAGAGAGGACATGAAAAGATATATAGAGAAAAATAAAGTAAGAAAGAAAGAAAGAAAGAAAGAAAAGAAAGAAAGAAAGAAAGAAAACATAAGCTGTCGACTCCAAATCCATCCTCTGTTCAATTCAATTCAAGTAAAAAAAAAGAAAGGTTAACTATTTCTCAGACGAAAGTGAGCTTCCTCTAACAGATAAAGCGGAAGAGTTATCTACTACCGTTCCCCGTTGAATAAAGCTGACAAGTTAATCTCAGGACCAGTCTTCTAAGAGGAAAATTAGGTGATGTCACTCCAGCCGAAGCTTCCAGTGTGTAGAGAGTGGAACGAAAAGAAAATTCAAGATCAAAGGCTTCCAATAAAGGCGCGTGTCGAGGCTTTTGGTTTTCCGGATGTGTTCAAGACTACAGCTTCATCATGTGCGTGTGTGTGTGTGTGTGTGTGTGTGTGTGTGTGTGTGTGTGTGTGTGTGTGTGTGTGTGTGTGTGTGTGTGTGTGTGTGTGTGTGTGTGTGTGTGTGTGTGTGTGTGTGTGTGTGTGTGTGTGTGTGTGTGGCCCTGCAGCATGCCCTCACGCGCTCCACCCTCCGTGAGGCACTCCTTCTCAAGCAGGAGAGAGAAAGAGGCATCACGAGCGGGGATCAGTCTCTGTCTCCTTCTATGAAAAGTTTGTTTACAGGAACATTCGCATGAGCGCCTCCTTGCCCCGCCGCCCTCCAGATCACTAGTGCAACAGCATCTAATTTTTTCCACGTCAAGTCCATCACTGATAAGAGTATCTCAGTGTAAATACAATGCTGAGCGTCAAAAACCGTCATAATGAGTATAATTAAGATGCAAAATACTATTGTTCTGCTCGAGAACTTACACGTCGAGGGTTCTTAAAAGTTGAAGCCGCTGCCATTTAAGATACTTTTATTTGAACCCTGCGATCTGAATGAAAAGAAAACATGCACTTTTTATGCCTCATGTGCGATATCCTGTCTTTCTAAGGCCATTCACAAGCTACATGTTGGTGGTGATGGTGGAAGATTATATTCGAGATACGTTTTAACCTTTCCACTAATATTAGGCACATATTTCCTTAATCACAAACCACACTGAGACATTTATTTAGTTCTACAGCCATCTCTAAACATTATACTGGCTAGAAATCGGAGAATGTTCCTTTAACAAACCTTTTTTTATTCCCTTCTTGTATGTCTTTGTAGATATCTACTTAGTAAAATGTTTTCAGTGTTCTAAACTTCTGTATATTGCAGTGAAGGATATGTATGATGGGGAAGCGGCAGGCTGTAGTGTAGTGTAAGAATGAACAGTGATAATGGGTAGCAGTGGCTGGAAGTGAGGATACACAAGACAATACACGACAAAGCAACGGAGACAGCAGAGAGACTTGAACGAGAATACATCAGGAGGAAATTTCTGCAGTCCTATTTCTAGATAAACTGAATATTATCAACGACAAGTATTCCAATTCCATTATAAGGTATTAATTCCTATTCCTTGCTGCACTAGCTCTCCACACCCTCCACCTGCGGCCACTACTCTCGCTCTGAACCATTTCTATTCCACTGCAAACGACCACATTTGCTTTCTTCACGCTTTGCTCCCCACAGATCCAACTCTGATACCAGGCATTTGAATGGCTCGCGATAAGAGTGGAACGCGTGGAAAGTGTGAGGTCATATCGATTTTAAGTTCGGCTTCCTGCATTTTCCAGTATACCACGATCACTGTGTTGTTGTGTTGTGGTTTCCTTTCCTCTGCGATTGTTATCTTGTATCTGCTATTTTAACTGAGACCCGCTTTGTTCTGTGTAAGGGAGAGAGAGAGAGAGAGAGAGAAAAATAAAAACAAAACTGCACGTAAAAGTTCATAGTTATAACTGAGCTTGAACTCTAGCGGACCAGCACACCCCGCTATCCCCCTCAACCTGTGGAAATGTATCCCCAGCAATACTCGAAGTGTTCACCTGCGGCAAGTAGCTGATTCAGCCACCCAACCCCTAGATCGAGTGAGTTGTGAGCCATGACGAAATTATCATTGCAGTGAATGAGTCTAACCACCAGCACGCGTGAGGGAGTCTCCATGCTGCTGTAGGCTACACCACCCAGAAAAACACCACACAGAAAAAGAGAGAGAAAAAAAGAACAGTTCAGCTCTGCAATCTAGGCTGTCGCGCTACACCAGATAGCAAGAAAGACCGTGTTTACAAGTGCGACAGACTATTAGTAGAGTCCCAGTCTGACGCTAAGTGGATTTTCAGCAACGCATTGAATAGATCTAGATGAGCTTGGTACTTTCGGCAGTATTAAGGTCTCTCCTACAAGGCGGAGTGTAGAGCAGTGTTTAGATAGACGTTGGTGTTGTGATTCATGAGAGGCCGATGCTGCTGCTGTCAGAAGGGAACTGAAACTGGATGCTCAATGATGGTAAGGCACGCACACACTCACACTCACACACACACACGCACACACACACACGCGACAAATAAAGACGTATGTAGTCATGCATATTGGGGACTAATGATTGTTTACTGCATCTTATGAATAGCATATAAGCAAGATGAACAAGACGACGGACATAAACAGATTAAGAAATACTTGTCTCCCAATCTCCTCATCTCTACAGCCGCGTCCTCGTCTCCTGAGGCAGCGAGGAGAACACTAATCCTTCGCACTTTAATCTTCTGGTCTTTACATCTGGTCGCGTTTCTGGTCTTCCCTTCCAGCCAGGTAAGTCTTCCGCGTCCCTTGCCTAACGAACTACCTATCACATCTTTGTCCTCGTCAGCCTCCAAGAATCTAGTGCAGGACAAAGACTCTCACAACGTTTCACACTCACCTCTATCCGTCTACTCCAGGCCACCCTATCCCCTCACATCTCAACATACCTCATCTTTCGTGTATTTCAAAACCACATGCACGTAAATTCTTATTAAATCTTCTAACCTCACATACACCTTAGCCTGTTTTCCCTCTTCCTCCGCACTCATGTCATATGCAAGTTTATCTTCCTCCGGCCGGCCAGTTTCTGTAATCTGACACTCATATATGAAGGTAATTTCCTTACTGTGACTCGACACAACAAAGCCACACTTCTCCTCACTCTCCTGCAAGTGCAAATGATACGAGCTCAGACTGCAAAACAAGCAAGCCGGTGAGTAAAATAAACAAGTAAGTATGCACAGTAGAGAGAGAGAGAGAGAGGAGAGAGAGAGAGAGAGAGAGAGAGAGAGAGAAGAGGAGAGAGAGAGAGAGAGAGAGAGAGAGAGAGAGAGAGAGAGAGAGAGAGAGAGAGAGAGAGAGAGAGAGAGAGAGAGAGAGAGAGAATCTATACACAAGAGGTTATAAAAAACAAGAAAAGTGCGGGTTGATATAGAAAGAAAAAAAAAGAAGAAAAGGTCACAATAGGAAATTAAGGAATCCAGCAGGGAAAGAAAAACAACAGGGGGAAGTATATATGAAGGAAGAAGACAATAATATAAAGCAAGATTACGAGACGCGGACACTAAAATAAGATACCCGAGAGAAAATAATTTTAGAGACCACTGACAGAAAGGGAAGATAATCAATTGAAACTTAATAAATTTTTAGTACAAGTAAATTATAGTAATAAATACAAGTTCAGGGAAGATTGTGCTGGCCGGGGAGTCAGTGGGGGAGGTGAGCCCTTAAAAAGACTTCCAAAGGCGGGGCAGGTAGTTGGGATTGGTTAGAGTGCGTCAGTTTAGTTCCTGCACGCCCTTCAGCTCCCTCACAAAGTTACGTACACAATGGCCATGATAAGTGTGCTATTTAACGCTGTTTTTCGCAAGACATTATTCCTCGTCTTTGTGGGTGAGGTGAATAAAGATCAGCGGAGCAACAAACAAGCCCACGCTGGGGGTTGTAAAAGGAGAGATGAGGAAGAGAGGTTAACGTTCTCTCTCTCTCCTCTCTCTCTCTCCTCTCTCTCTCTCTCTCTCCTCTCTCTCTCTCTCTTCTCTCTCTCTCTCTCTCTCTCTCTCTCTCTCTCAACATTCCCTCATCATCCTAGGTCAGAATCTCGGTAATGTTGAATACGTCTTGCCTCGATCATCATCCACTGCCCTGATGAGCGGGAGAGGTGACGTGCTTGCTGAGCTATTCGCCAACGGCATCAGATATCACTGCGCACCGCAAAATAACCACAAGGAGGCAGTGAGTGATCTGTACTTAGAAAAGCCGCCTACACGCTCACCTCTAGAGCAGGTCTGGCCGTCCCTCTCTCTCTCTCTCTCTCCCTACCTCCCTGAACACGTCATCTCCACGGTTCATGACACCCTGCACTTCTGAGACAGGTTCTCTTCTTGTCTTTGCCGGGGTATAAAAAAAAAAAAAAAATTCATGACACCTATTAATGGAATCTGCCGAGCTTATTGTTGCCAGCGTTGTTGCAGGTTTTTGAGGCGACACTTTTAATGAGGTTTCTCACCAAATTGTCCTGCAACACTGATAATTATAACGAACGTGCCCTTGGCGACTCATCTATAAGCTGGATGGTTGGGCAGTCACAATACGGGAAGCTGTGGAAGTGTGTGAGGGCATGACTCGGGACACTGGCGAGGACTGGTTGCTGGCGCCAGATGGTCATTGCATGGACCTGGCGGGGTAGGCAAGTGTGATGTCTTCTCCCACAAGTTTTTAAGAGACTCCTTCCCCGCCACCACCGAGAGAGATAAGTAAGTGCTTCGCCAGATAAAGAACACTTCCCTGAGAATCATGAAGGGAGTAGTGCCAGTCCCTCTACATCAGCACCCGCCCATTACTACAGCACCACACAGCACCGCCTACCTGCTGCTTGCCTCCACGACCATCATGCTAGTCACGATTATGCACAACACCCGCCCACACCACGCCCACTCACATCTACTCCACGCCCACCACTCACACGCTTCTCCTAACCAGTTCTGCCCTCTCTAACCCGACCTAACCACCTGCTTGCCTGCCTGCCTGTCTGTCTGTCCGACGAAAGGTGTTGGGAGCGAGTGATCCATTAACCTTCCACCTGCGTCGAATCTAAACTCTCTCGCTTCACTCATATGAACATTTAATGCCTAGTTTCCCTCCTACCGCAAGTCATATAAGCGCCGCTAACTGTGTAACTTGTAATCTGCTGCCATGCACTCTCGCCTCCCTGAGTCACACCACGCTATATAGGGAAGGTTGCAGCGCACTCTTTGTCTACTACTGTGTCCGGTGTGTTTGCTTTATGAACTTTGTTACTTTGGTTTTTCTTTTTTTTTTTTTTTTTCTTTCTCGCCTCCTCGTGGGATCCTCTACCTTGGGCATTAATGGGAACTTCAATGAACACTTTGGGGTCCATTGAAGTTCACACATGAACGATTAAGTGAAAACCTGAAAGTAGGGAGAGAGAGAGAGAGAGAGAGAGAGAGAGAGAGAGAGAGAGAGAGAGAGAGAGAGAGAGAGAGAGAGAGAGAGAGAGAGAGAGAGAGAGAGAGAGAGAGAGGAAGAGAAAGCAGAAAAGAGTAAAGAGAAAGGCAACAATGGAAGAAAAGGAGAAAGCAAGAGAGAAAGTAAAGGGACTTGTAAGGGTAAAATTGCAGAACGCGAATGAAAGACGATGCGTAAAAGGTTGTCATTTTACTGCAGAAAAAGGAGATATTGGCGTGGTGTGTGTGGGTCCCGTGCCCGCCGCCCGCCCCACCCCGCCTGACCTTTTCGCCTTTCTGCATAACAGCCGCGACCGCCACACCCCATTCCGTAGCTTCTCTAAAATCAATGGTTGGCTCCTTTCCTTATTTGGAAAGCTGGGGCGCGCCTCCCTGTCGCTCTGAAATACGGAGCTAATGACACTTAATTGCTAAATCCTTTTTCGGAGTTACCTGGACGGAAATTGAGCGTTTGAACAAGAGTAAGTAGTGCCGCCAGGAAGGTTTCGCCTACTCCACGCCAGATCTGGTTGGGTTCAGCATGCAAGGACCACAGCCATCACCGCCAGCATCACTACCTGCCCCTACCACTACAGTCATCAACCTCTATGGTTCTACAAAAGGAAAATGACTTCACGCAATCTTCTTCACTCATCTCCGTCTGCTGCCCAGGTCATGCCAGGGAAACTTACCTCATCTCTCCATGTAGTTATCGCTTTGTCCTGCCTTCTTTTACCATTGTGCCAGTTCAAGAAGCCATAAATACTCCAGTTTGTTTTTTTCAACATTAGAAGCTAACATGACAAGGAATTCATGCTAAAAACAAAGGATTTTCTTGATTATTTTTCATGCAAGAACGGAAAATATTCTAACATTTCAAGAGATTTAAGTAAGGTACAAATTTTCCTCTCTGTGCTTCCAGCCTCAACTACCGATAAGGGAGTAGATTTTAAATTCAAAGCGGAGATTTTCACGGGCATTTGAATTCCGTTTCTCAACATGCTGCGGTAGGTTCTCATTCTAGCAACACTCGCAATCCTGAAGCCTTCCCATTATCAGATTTGCAAGTCCTCCTCGTAATGGATGGGAGTAACGGGCGTCCTGGTCCTCGCTGTGGAGAGAGAGGGAGAGAGAGAAAGAGAGAGAGAGAGAGAGGAGGGTTGAAGGGCGGCCCGTGGTGGTCAGGTTACCATCATACATCACAGGAGTGCGTGGCCATTACCAGCACTGATTTGCGGTATCGTTGGCCTTACTGAATCTTGTAGCTGGTGCAGAGAAAAGGTTCCCTCCCTCAACCAACCCGACCCGAACCCTTTTTCTATTAACTTCTTAGGAGAGGGCAATTAAGGGACTTTTTTTTATTTTTTGTTTTTTTTCATGGCCCTTGACCAGGTTTTTTTTTCACAGGCACAGAAAGAGAGAGAGAGAGAGAGGAGAGAGGAGAGAGAGAGAGAGAGAGAGAGAGAGAGAGAGAGAGAGAGAGAGAGAGAGAGAGAGAGAGAGAGAGAGAGAGAGAGACTTCCTGGTCCCTGTGCTCAGCCCCGCGCCCCTCGTAGTCCGCCTGCTAATACGCTGAAATAGGCAGTAATGAGGCTTGTTACCACTTCGTTAGCCCTCACCTTAGCCGTCTCATCGCACTGAAGGCCAAGCTCCTCATTGGCTTAACTATAAGTGAAGGTGTTTTTTTTTTTTTTTTCTCGCTCACCGTCTACGCACACCTTCCTTTTCTGGCTAATGTTCTTGTTAGGTTCCATTACTTGCAGCTTGTCCGTCAAACTGGTTTAATATGCCATTTTTTTTTTTTACTTTTATTGATGTGTTTTGTGGATTCCGTTTTTCTTCTTTCTCTCCTTCACTCCCTACGTAGTACAAGTTCCATCCTTTTCCTTATGCAATTTAGTTATTTGTTTATTATTTTGTCATATTAATGCCTTTTTACTTCATTTATCTATTTAGATGATTCAGTTTGATAAATTTTACACTTTAATTTTACAGACGCCAAATACATTCCCAAATAAAATAGTAATAATGATATCAAATGACAATATGAACATATAATTATGATCAGATTAATTATCAATAGAATCAATTATTGCTGAACACAGTATCCTCAGTCACTGCTTGCAGTTTTCTTTACCAAACACAAATTGCTTGTTCACTCAAACAAGTCTCACGTCAAGCATAAGCAGGCAAGTGTAACCTTTACCTTTGTGGATGGGGTGTCGATAATGACCAACTCGACCTTTGCTGTGGCTCAGGGACACACGAGAAGGCACGCTGTACTGCTGACCTTCGCTACATATATGCTAATAGCGTCTTTACTAGCAAATAAAAAGAAAAGCTAGTAAAAATAAAAGCTTGCTTCGCTTCATTTGCTCTCGCTGAAACGGTAACCCCGACAAAGAACAAGGAATGAAATGATACAGATAAAATTTCTTGCTTTGCTTCATTTACTCTCACTGAACGAGAACTCACATCCAGCCCTGTCGCTTTATTACCTAAGCATGAGGTCGCTGGGTGACCTTTCACCCTTGCGGATGGTACCCTAAACACACCCAAGAATTCTTTGTTTCCTTACGCAATCTTCACAGCTTTTATCGCTAGTGCAGGGACGCAGGGAACACATCACCAGAAGGAAATGTCAAAGCGTCACGAATTGTCCTTAAGCTCCCAGTCAACCTGAGTCCTTCCCTGATAAGCGATATTTTTCCACTCAGTTCACTTACATGTTAAATACTTATTTCTTTCACAAGCTTCTTAAATAGTTCGGCAGCATATACAAAACATACTTAACGTTCTGTTCTCTCTTCTTTCTTTCTGTGTGCAAATCTTTTTTTTCTTTCATTGCTACTAATCGTATTGGTTAGAGAGAGTCTCTTTAAAGAAGGCTATTCGTCCAAATGATAGAGAAATAAAGATCTGCTTCATCATGTATTTTCTCACCACTACAACCCTCACGTGTGCTCTCTGAACGCTAGCAAAGGACAGCCACAGCATACCAGTACAAGGGCTAAATGAGGTGTCCCGTGAACTGACCTACTTATACATATCAGGAAATAATGTTCAGTGTGTAGCTACTTTCACCTCCGTTATCTCTCCACATCATGATCCGAAAACTGGTAATGATGATGCTTTTGTCTATCATGATTCAGCTGCCATATTATAGACTTTTGTGGAACGAGCTATCAGACAATATGTATTATTTTGCTGGTGGAATCTGAAATGCATGCTATTACACACACACACAAATACACACACACACACACACACACACACACACACACACACACACACACACACACACACACACACACACCAACACTCGTCCTGCCAATCACCTTTTCGAACACACATCACCACAACCACTCACTCTCTCCAGCCAAGGGAAAACACACAATCGCTTGCAATGAACACTCTAACCGACAGGCGAGTCTTCACCACGTCACGCTGATGGATCTTCCTCGGGCCGGTCTGGGTAAGGTCAAGTAAGGTCATAAGAAGTCTGAGCGGCGACAGCGTGTTTCCCCGACGCGGCTAGACGTGGCTGCCGCTGAAACCCAGACGTGGATGGCTCTCGCAACAACTTTCATCGCGAGGAGAAGGAGGAGGGGGAGGAGAAACACGAAGGAGAGAAGGAAGAGGAAAAAGGCTAAGGTGGCGATAGTGGTCGATGAATTGGAGAGAAAGGAAGCAAAGTCATGGATGAAAAGAGGGAACAGAGTAGTGGGGTAGAGGGCAGGGAGTGGAGGATGAAAGGAGGTGGAGGGGAGGCAGGGTGGAGGGGTTCGCGCACCACCACAGCATGGCCTGGCCTGGCAAAAGTGAAAACCAGACAAGGCGAGACTCACTTTTTCTCCATCCTCCAAGATAGAAAGAAAGTCGGCTGAAACGGCTGATCTCACACACTCACACACACACACACACATACAGAGGTGCCGCGGCGATATACGAATGCTCTCTCCCGGTGAAGGTTCAAAGCATTTTTGTTCCTTATGCTTTATATTTTACAAGACGCTCAAATATCACGATTACATGAATTTCAATATACGATCAACTGTCACCTTTTCTCATTCTTATGACCTACATTTACTGGAACTATTTCGCTTGAACTCTTCTTCCCCTTTTTTTTTTTTTTTGCAAGTCGTACATGTTTAAGATCTCATAACAGGAATGGTAAGGGACGTTAGTGCCGGACACATGGGGCTGAGGGACACTGTGATGAATTCCCAGTGATGTTGGTTTAAATCTTACAGTTTCTGCTTCTTCTTCTTCTTCTTCTTTTTCTTTATTCAGACTTTTTTTTCCCCACGTGTATGGGGTCGATGTTCTTGACAGGCCTCTTACGCCTGGCCCGGTCGTACATACATATCATCCCTTGACAGCTTTTTCTTCCCTTTCTCTCAACCCTTCCCTTACGTAGTCACTCTACATCTGCTTTAGTTTTCTGTTTCGTCTCCAGCCCTGCACCTCCATCCCTCGGTTCCCAAGCCTGTTCACTTCTCTTCACATGGACAAACCACTACAGTTTTCTTTTCTGTGTCTTAGGGAAAGTAGCATTTCTATAAGCATGTGTTGAGGTGAGGTGCAGGCCACATCGAGCATTACGCAGCATCTCCTCCTGAGGATCCGTAATGAAAGTGTGTCAGGCAGACTGGCACCACAAGACGATCAAACCTTCGAGTGCTACTGTGAATATGACTTGCTCATGCAGTTAAGTGGCGCTGACTTCATCTGATAAACCCGTTTCACATTAGAAACTTTATCAGTTCCACTAATAATATTAACAACAACAACAACAACAACAACAACAACAATAACAATAACAATAACAATAACAACAACAACAACAATACACAAATTGTGTGTGTGTGTGTGTGTGTGTGTGTGTGTGTGTGTGCAAATAAATAGATAAATAAGAATGTATTTTATGGGTGACAAGTAGAATTTAAAGATCAATTAGCTATCCAAATTAACCATACGCGCCCGCGCACACACACACACACACACACACACACACACACACACACACACACACACACACACACACACACACACACACACACACACGCCTGCACCATCAGTAGTAGGCCACTTTCGCTGGCCGCCCGAGGCCCTAGCGGTAGTTAGTCTCTCCGGAATGACTGATGAGACACGACCCAGCTCCAGAAAGTGAAAACCCGGCTACCCTCAGAGCAAGTCTATCTCAGCGGGGAAGGCGGTGAGCCTCAATGTCCACTGCCCACGCCTATGACCAGGCCAGTCCCACGCCGTTACTGTGCCCGGCCACCCAGCCTTGCCCCGCGCCAGGGACTAATCTGTGTGGAAAGACGTTCAAACACGCGCGTACCCATTTGCCTTTTCAGTACCATACCTATTGTATTGATGCAATGGCGTAACCAATGGTGTTCTTTCTATTTACGGTAAGATATGCATATTTTTACTTATTCGCCCTACATTACCTTATCGGGAAACATTTTCTACAAAAGAAAACCTGTTACTAAAAGTAAACTGATATTTCACTCCTGCAAGTAGCGCACAGAAGCATCACAGTACAAAGAGCGCCACGCCACACGCTAGGCACAGGGCCACAACAAGGAAACCATAATGCCAAAGGGCGTGGAGAAATGTTCCCTGTACCACGCTGGGTGTGACCAGCCCTGCGTGTGCCGGTGATAGAAGCAGCTGACGTTGGGCGGCTGGCGGCGCGGACAAAGGGAGAAGACCACGAGAAGCGAGGCTTCAGGGCTAAAAATTAAACAAAGGACGAGAGAGAGAGAGAGAGAGAGAGAGAGAGAGAGAGAGAGAGAGAGAGAGAGAGAGAGAGAGAGAGAGAGAGAGAGTCTACATATATGGTAAAAATATAATAAAAGATGAGTAGAAGATATAATTACATGTAAATATCTATTGTTCGTCAGACAAAAAACTGTAACTATCCAAAAGGCTAATGTCCCAATATCATTCCAGGAATATGAACAATATATATATATATATATATATATATATATATATATATATATATATATATATATATATATATATATATATATATATATATATATATATATATATATATATATATTTTTTTTTTTTTACCATGATCGCACATATAAAGTCTGGTATACTTTATTAATAAATTTTAAGTCAAAGACTAAATTTATTTCCTCATCCATCTTCTCTCTCTCTCTCTCTCTCTCTCTCTCTCTCTCTCTCTCTCTCTCTCTCTCTCTCTCTCTCTCTCTCTCTCTCTCTCATTACAGACCCTGACCTTCACCTTAACATTCACACAAGAAACAGACCGGTAATAATACTGCTTCATATGACAACAGCACCGCCGCCTTCACGAGCCCACCGCCACTAACAACAAACACACAAAGGGCGAGTCCTGCCTGATCTGATCCAGCATATTATAACAACCTGCAATAAAAGTCTCATAAATTCTTTCTTCTTGTTCCTCCCGTTGCCCCCTCGCCAAGGACAATGAAAGTTCCTACAATAGAGACAAACCCAGTGCCAAGGATCGTGTAAAGATCACAGGAAAAGTCAGGTGTTTACATTACTGTACCACAAAAGCTGCTGTGAGGAAGGGGTTAATGCTGGCGCCAAGAACTCCGCCTCAACGACTTCGTTGTCTGCGGTGAAGCGTGAACAGCCACAAGCAGCATCTTAACAATGAACTGCACGGCGCCAACATTCGCTTCAAACACCAGTACAGAATAATAAAAGTACTACACTTTCTTAAGCTTACCTAACCTAACCTAACCAAATCTTACCTAACCTTCCCCAACCAAACCTAACCTTCTCTAACCTAACCTACCCTAGCCAAACCTTACCTAACCTTACCCAAACTAACCTAACCTTATCTAAACCTTACTTAACCTAATATAACCTAATTTAACGTATATTAGTCCCCTTCGTTGGGCGGAAATTCCGTACGTCTGACCACCGAAGTCTGTCTGTAAATTTTGACATGAAGCACCACAAGACTTTTTTTTTTCTTTTTCGTCGGGGGAGTGAATTCAACTAAATCAGTTGGTGTCTTCTGATAAGCATGAAATCGACACCTCTGCACCATAAAAAAAAAGTCAGATACGTATAGGGAAATTCAAATTAACTCATCTCCTGAATATCAAAAGGTGAATCGAATATTAAAACAAAGATCTTCTTCGTTCGAGTAAAAAAAAAAAAAAATGAAAAATCATAAAAATTGTCGTCATTTACAAACCACTAACTATGACTATGCAATATGAGGGAAAGAACCACAGCGACATCTGCTTAGTACATTAAGGGGTAGCAAGTTATAGTACACACACACACACACACACACACACACACACACACACACACACACACACACACACAGGCTGTAAAGGAGTGAAAGCCAGCTCTCCAGAAGAGAAAGAAGAGGTGCAAGGAGAGGAGGAGGAGGAGGAGGAGGAGGAGGAGGAGGAGGAGGAGGAGAAGGGAGGGAAATGGGGGAGGAGCGAATGAATGAAAGTCGCGGAGTCTGTGTCAGCGAAAGGGTCATAAATGTGGGGGTTATTTTGCCTCTCCCTCTCACCATCAGAGAGAGAGAGAGAGAGAGAGAGAGAGAGAGAGAGAGAGAGAGAGAGAGAGAGAGAGAGAGAGAGAGAGAGAGAGAGAGAGAGAGAGAGAGAGAGAGTACATAAAAGGGAGGAATGGGGAGAAAGGAGAAACAGCTTAAGATTAAGATAAGAATGTTGTGTGTGTGTGTGTGTGTGTGCGTGTCTGTCCGTCTTCCTGTTTATCTGTTTATTTATCTGTCTGTCTGTTTCTAAGCCGTAAGATATAAACATTGGGCGCAGAAAAATGCGAATCAAAATAGAAAACAGATGAATAAAAAAAAATTAAAAAAACACAGCAAGCAATAAGGAAGTAGATGAAAGTACGTGGCTACTAAGAAACATAAAGGCAGACAGACCGACAGACAGCCAGACAGCCAGCCAACAACACGATTAAGGAAGTGTCTCCTTGAAACCTCCGACCCTTTTAAAAGAGCTTCCCTCCTTTTCCACGCACGACCCTTCCTATTCAACCCTCCTGCTTACCATTCTACTAGGAAGTCTCTCTCTCTCTCTCCTCTCTCTCTCTCTCCCTATAGAAGACTTCCTGCCGACGTTTCTCACACACCCCGAACCCTAAACCTCCCTTGCCCTTATCCATGTAGAGAGACAGGCTAACAAAGACAATGCAATACCAAATAGTTACTGTTCAAGGCTGACCGACCGACCACACTGATCTGGACTTCTTGATATTTTATTTTTCTTTCTTTCATTACTCGTTGACCAAAGGGAGGGAAAAAATATATTATGGTATTTGAATATCTTTATGTCTTTATTCTGTGAAGGGCAAAACTTACGGTGTAAAACTATATAGGTAATTCTGATAAGTATACGAGATAGTAGTAAAATTTAATGAGTGACTTTTGAACAGAGAGAGAGAGAGAGAGAGAGAGAGAGAGAGAGAGAGAGAGAGAGAGAGAGAGAGAGAGAGAGAGAGAGAGAGAGAGAGAGAGAGCAAGTGAGAGTGAGAAAGTGAGAAAAAGTAGGATGGAGGAAAGTTGGAGAGGGTGCAGAGGTAGAGGAGGAAAGAGTAGGGTGAGGAGGAGGAGGAGGAGGAGGAGGAGGAGGAGGAGGAGGAGAGGCAAGAGTAGAAGGGGAGGAGGGGAGGAATTAGAACTCTCTCTCCAACCAGGCTCAGTGAGGGAGAAAGCTCAGACCTGCTTCCACTCAACGTCGCACACTGCATGCTGATCAACCGGGCAACTTCCGCACACACACACACACACACACACACACACACACACACACACACACACACACACACACACACACACGCACACTCAGAGACACGTAGCAAGCCAATGTGGGTGATTACTGATGAAAGCAGTGAGGGTGAGTGATCTGGAAAGTGGATGAGAAAATAAGGAGGTGAAAAAGCTAAAAAGCGAAAGGAGGAAGTGGAGTGCATGAGATATAGAGGGAGAAGGAAGGAAGGGAGGGAGGAAGAGAGGAAGAGAGACAGACTGACAGATAGATAAACAGAGAGGCAAACAGTCTTCCTCTCACTTACATGAAAATCTTACAGAACTAACATTAAGGAAGTGGCAGAATATGACAAGATATGTGACGGAATATGACAGGATGTGACAGTGGGTCGTTGTGTGACAGCATGTGGCAATATATGACAGCACGAGACAGTATAACAGAATATCAGAATATGCGTAACACAATGTGACAGTATGTGAGAGAATGACATGTGGCAGAGAATATATGACAAAAAGTGACAGCAGATAAGCAGATACTTGGTAATGTAACAGAAGATGTGTAACAGAATAAGAGAAAAGTTGACAAAATACTAATACATCACTTCTTAGTAGCAGAGACTCACAGTGACAATATGTGAAAGAATATGACAGCATATGACAAAGGATAAATCACAAAATGACAGCATATATACCTGGTAGTGTTACAGAAGATGCGTAACAGCAAAAAGGAAGAGTAAACACCATCAGAACAACACCAACTTAATAGCAGCAAATATTCACAGTTAAACACCACCACCACCACCACCACCACCACTACCACGTCACCTGCTAACCAGCCACACTTCCCCTGGGCGGTGACATTAACATTTAAGGCGCACACGTGATGAAGAGAGAGAAAAAAAAAGTTACGGTGCAAAAAAGTACA
The DNA here is from genome assembly GCF_035594125.1 of Scylla paramamosain. Classification (NCBI taxonomy): domain Eukaryota; kingdom Metazoa; phylum Arthropoda; class Malacostraca; order Decapoda; family Portunidae; genus Scylla; species Scylla paramamosain. The sequence continues at coordinate 2,630,187 of NC_087167.1, read as the reverse complement.
CGTTTCCTGGTTCTGCCTCATTACCTTTACCTGAAGCTCAGTCAAGAAGCCCTTAACTTAAGTACTCACCTCCCTCTCTTCCTCTCCCTCCTTTTCTTGTTCTCTTCTCTTTATCCCCCACTACTCTCTCTCTCTCTCTCTCTCTCTCTCTCTCTCTCTCTCTCTCTCTCTCTCTCTGCTATTCCACCTCTCACCAAACCAGACTATTGTTCCTAACCAGAGAGAGAGAGAGAGAGAGAGAGAGAGAGAGAGAGAGAGAGAGAGAGAGAGAGAGAGAGAGAGAGAGAGAGAGAGAGACAGAGAGAGAGAACGTGCTCCTGCCCCTCCACTACTTTGAAATTGCCTCGCCAAGTGACCAAACCCGCTTACAGACCAAGACCTTCAGGAGTAGGAACGCTGCCGCCGCCGCTGACGGGACCCACGATAATTACACCTTCCGACACAATAGGGCGAGAGGGGGACTTCACGTGGCAGGGAGGTGGGTCTCGTGCGCTTAAAGAGGTAATTGTGTTGTTTCTTCCTCGTACGGTAACCAGCGACGCGAACCAAAGGGGAGGTGAAAGGTGGTCATTTACCGCCGGGGAATAAACTGTGTGAAGAGACACACGAAATTTATTATAACAGTGTGTCTCTCTCTCTATCTTTTGTTTGCCCCGGAGCACGCCACGCTCGCCACGCTTGCCAATCTACGCTACCTTGCCTTGCCTTGCCTTGCTGTCTGGAAAAGGGAGGGAGGGAATATGAGTAAGGGAGGATACTGAAGGTGGATTTAAGATTGCTGGGAGTGGAAGAATACGTTGGTAGGTAAGAAAAAGCGGAGTGTGGTGGAGTGGTGAAATTGATGAATAGTGCTGTTCGTTTTTTTTTTTTTCATTCTGGGTAATCTTTTTTTTTTCCATTTCAAGTAATTTAAGTGTGGCATTAAGAAACAGGTGTGCTAGTAATGATACTGTAATGGGCGGAGGTGATGAGTGATGGTGATGGTAATGGTGGTGGTGGTGGTGGTGGCTGAAGAGAAGATTTCGTGATGGGTGGAGGGCGGTGGATAAGCGGCTAGCCATATGGCCAGTGAAAGTGGAAGTTTTGATAGAGAAAACACGGGGAGAAAAGATAACAGAAAGTCCAAAGAGATTCTGTATTGTGTTAACTTTATTGTACAACAGGTGTGGTTTACCTGCCTCGCGCCAGATGAGAGAAGGAGCTATGCATTGTCATTAAGCCAGATGAGAAAGAAACGGCAGAAAAAAAAATCTTATTCGCTGAGGAAAAATCTTTTATTAGCATCTTGCACAGGCACTGAGTGGTAAACTGCAGGTGAGGAGATGAGAGTGGTGGCTAGAGTGGATGGAGCGGGTGCAAGGTGCTGGATCAGTGAGGTGGAAGAGGCAGGTGGAGGGAGAGTCAGTAAGGCAGAGGCCGGGAGAGGTCGGCAAGCGGTGGGGTCAGTGACCAGTGCCTAGGGGCTACCCATCAGCCCGGCCAGGACCAACAGCCGCTGCAGGGACGCCCACCTCGGCCAGGGGGTGGAGGGGAACTGGCGCCAGCCAACGGTGTGTGTGTGTGTGTGTGTGTGTGTGTGTGTGTGTGTGTGTGTGTGTGTGTGTGTGTGTGTGTGTGTGTGTGTGTGTGTGTGTGTGTGTGTGTGTGTGTGCACACACACACGTTGCGCCCTCCTCGCCAGACTCCTCACCTACGCAAAAAAATTGTTTATAAAGAAATATTCACAAAGAAATAAAAATACACAAACAAATAAAATGAATAATAAATAATAAATAATACTGCACTTATGATAAATACAAGTTTTTCATTCTTTGTTTATCATCACGGCAAGAATATGTGTTGGCCCTTAGGGTAGTTCAGTGGACGAGGCGGCCGGCAAAAAAACAGAGGGGAAGAAGACTCGTAAAGGCAGTGGCAGCTCGGTCAGACACACATTCATATTTACAAAGATATAATGTATCTGATTCATGGAGACACAAGTCAAAGATGATTATATTGAAAGCTCTTTGAGGTGAGGTAGCAAGCAAGGCAGCAGCGGCTGTGAGGTGCAGCGAGGAGCAGGTCACCACAGCAACACTCCCTCGTCAAGGAGGTGATCTAATAATTATAATCTAAGATAGTTTATTATCTCACCTGACCTCTTTAACACACCCGTCACTCCGCCACACTCCCACCTCTGACTCAAACCATTGTTATCGCCGTAATAATCACTATTATCATTGTCATCATTATCAACCTTACCCATCAGCATCAGTATCATCATTGTTATCATTATTACCGTGTCTCTTCTGAATATCTCGGGCTATCATTAATTGTGCAGGGTCTCCATGATCATTTTTTGGCTGTCCAGTGCAAGTTAGTGTCTAGTGTTCAGTGTTCAGTGCAGCCACACTCCCGCCTGGCGCCGCGCCAAGCCTCCGCTGCATACTACAGGCTGGATCTCTGCGGCGTGAGGGTATTCGAGAAAACACTGAAATCGTCTTGACTACCCGGCGTAGAGCAAGACGCTACCCCCCTCCTCTCTCTCTCTCTTACATGACATCACCACCCTGTAAATAATTCAGTATGTAAGTATTTTTAAGAAGTTTCAGTAGTGTTTAGTTTTTTCCTCATTACTTCCACTTATAGGATATTTGAATTCGCCAGCTGCCATATTAATGAACTGTCCATCATTTGCGCACACACACACACACACACACACACACATACACATGGAAGGGGGAAGCTAAACAGAATCATGAAACACGCCTCGGACAAGCCGCTGCGGAGACTCCTACACTTCCCCCACCCTCTCCCCCCAACCGCCAATAACTATACAAGATGTAGCTGACAGATATGCCAAAAGCCGAGGCTCAACGCGGAACCACACCGGGACACGCCCAACTTTTCACCCTCAACCCTGGAATATCGCTCGGTCTGGGACACAGAGAATTGGAGGAGTTGAAAGAAAAAAAGAAAAAAAAAGATAGTTGAAATCTCTGCACTGGTTTCGCCGAAGGTCTACGTACTAAAGGTTATTATCGTGAAAGCTGAACTGCCGGATGTGTGGAATTGCATGCAGAACAGAATTACTCAGCCACAAGCGACACAGCGACGTCCGCAATGGTATCAATGCTCCCAACAACACGTGAACTTTGCTAACACACGTATCCACAGCCCGCATTTTGAAACGCTTAGGGTTTCTGATAAGGACAAAGGCTACATATATAATAAATATGGTTTTCAAGAGTGTTTTCTCCATTAATGATGCAATTTTTTTTTACACTATCATTATACAAATGAAGACATCCCTGCAATCCCTAGCAACTTCCACTGGAGCCTGTTAAACTATCCTTGTTATGCTATCAAGAGAATCATGAAAGCACCAATAAAAAAAAACCCTGATATCTTCCACTAAAGCATGTTAAATTATCACTATCCTTGTTAAACTTTCACTAGAATCACAAATAAATCTTTGGAAATCCTAATAAGTTTCACCGGAGCCTGTCGAACTATCACCAGCCTTGCAAGACTATCAATAGAATCATAAAGCCATCCTTAAAACGCTTATAATTTTCACTGGAGCCTGTTGAACAATCACTAACTTTGTTAAACTGCCACTAGAATGATAAAAGCACCATTACAAGTCTTAATAACTTCAACCAGAGCCTGTCAGACCATCGCTATCAGTAGAATCATGAAAACAACCTTGAATAACATCCACTGCAACCTGTTGAGGAAAAAACATTGAGATGAAACGCCAATACGGCTGAGAATGCAGTTCCAAGAAAACCAATATCGCAGGTTTAAATCACACAGACAAGAATATTTGCCATGAAGTATTGCTCAGTGCGAAAAGTGCAAGGGTTGGTTAGTACCTCGTGCAAGCCGACCAGACAAACATTTATTCACAATGATTTATTACACGCTTATTCATGTATTTTGTTCCTATTTGGTTACTTCACACTTATTATCTGTTTATCTGTGCATGTATCTATTGCATTAGGTATCTCTTTAGTTGTCTTTGATTCTCTTTCTGTTTCTGCGCGTCTCTCTCTCTCTCTCTCTCTCTCTCTCTCTCTCTCTCTCTCTCTCTCTCTCTCTCTCTCTCTCTCTCTCTCTCTCTCTCTCTCCTTTGACACACGCCGCCCAAACAGCCTGTCAGTTTCTCCAGGGAGGGACGCTCGGACGGACACAAGCCAGACCCTCGCCGGCGACACATCATTCAGCACACAGGAATGACTGTCAGTTGGTTTGGCTGTCCTTCATGTCCTCCCTTGTGTCAGGATGAACTGGTGATGCAAGTTACCGATTTAGAAAGGATTGAATTTTTAATGCGGTTTGAATCTACGATAAAACGGATAACTTCTGGCCAAAAAGCAATTGTGTCTTTGTACTCAGTTGTGATGGAATCTTGAACTCTGTCTGATTCTATTTTTCCGTGTTTCAGTGACTTGAATGGCTTTATAAAACACCGCTAAAGCTAAAATGACCAACACTTTTAAGACTTTTCAATATAAACTCTCAAGGAATGACGAGCTTTATTTAATCATTATTTTTTTCGTTATCAGTTCCCCCTCATGTAAGAAAGATAACGAATATTGACTATCCATGATAACACAATAGATGCGTAACATGATCGCAGGGAAAAGTACGAGAAGGTAACAAACTTACTCATGGCAGATGGAGTACAAAACATACACACCTACACCTCATATCATTCCCTTATATAAACTTACCTAATCTTCTAATGCTTTCTACTGACTTGGCAAAAAAAAAAGTTATCATAAGTTCCGTAAAGCTTACATTCAATACCCTTCTGCAGCATCGACCACAGAAAATAAGAGGATGCAAAATTTCTAAGAGTATTCACCATCTTCAGGGGGTAACTCCAAGAGGCTGACGTGCATTAAGAGTCACGACTTTATAATGTGATGATTCTTACTATCACCCTTCCACTTTCATCTCCGTCCACACAAGGGAAGATAGAAGAGTGGATGATGGACGTGCGTGAGAGAGAGAGAGAGAGAGAGAGAGAGAGAGAGAGAGAGAGAGAGAGAGAGAGAGAGAGAGAGAGAGAGAGAGAGAGAGAGAGAGAGAGAGTCAACCAACCCCACCTTCCCATCCACCCACCAACACACACATGAGGCAAGAGGGGCGAGGTAATGTGTAGTAGCGGTGTACATGTCAGTGCTCAGCATGTTACGTGAGACAAAACACTGCATCATAAAACACCTGACTCACGCATTACCCTCCAGAACACGGATACGGGATCTCCTGTTACCTCAAGCCCCGGTAATGGCTGGGAAGTGGAGGGGAGACAGGAGGAGAGGGAGACTAAAGGGGAGGGAAGAGAAGGGAGCGGTGTAGGTTGGCTCGCCTCTACCGCTGAGCTCCACAAATAGTAAACAACGTATATATAAGTGTACCAGGAACAAGAGAAGCCGGAGAAAAGAGAATGCTGTGATAAGTCTTGTTTATTTGTATTTTAGAAGCCATACTGAGGTGAAGGAGGAGGAAATATACAAATAGTGATGTGATGATACTGCTATTTATGGATACAGCCACAAGGAAGTTGCTTGAAAATTGCATCCAGAAATTTCTCCGATAACATTCAAAGAGTTGCTGGGAATATCCATAGGTATCAGTTTCATGAATACGAAAAGAAGACAAAAAGAAAGAACGTACTATAAAGCCATCAAGGTTATGAAAATTACAGTACCTCATTTAAAGTCAAATTTCATAATAACAGTGATGAAACGCCGTCATCTTCTCGGGAGTGGGAGCGAATAGAGCGTGAAGACCAGCAGACCTGCGCACCACAAGCTGGCAACACGTGCCTTGCCTCTACAGTTGCACCACCGTCCTAATTTTCTGGTGACCGAAGGTTGCTCCCTAAAGGCAGCCCGGTCCGGCACTCCTTTACAGGCGAGGGCTGGCGGAGTCCATTATGCCCAGTCAGGAAGGTACCATTAGCTTCCGTGACGTAGGGAGGTCAGTTGAGGTCAGTTTCCGGCAGTCTTCATTACGCAAGTCTCCCATGATTCAAGGCGTCGACCGTAAACAAGCATCTGCATTCCTTCTCCAAAAGCATCGCCCCCTCACACCGCAACGCACCAGCGCCCTTCTCTTCGGGCCAGGCAGCGCATTAACCCCGCTTGTGTTGGTGCCTGGAAGATTAATGCGAACACAGGGGCGGCGTTATTTTAGGCAGAAATCGTGCAGTCAGAGAGATAATGCTTCCCTCGCAAGACGAGAAAGATCAACGTCTGCATTCCACCTCCAGCCGTGCACTCTCACTCAGCGGTCGCCGCCCCTTGCATGTGCCCTCAGCAAAATAACTCGTAGCGAAGATAAGCCAGCTAGCAAGCAAGCGAAAATACAGGCGCACACACACACACACACACACACACACACACACACACACACACACACACACACACACACACACACACACACACACACACACACACACAATATGCAGCCTGACTGAACGCAGACTCGGCTTTCTCTATTCTTACTACCTACACCTCCAGCACTCTGTCTCCTGTCTGTCTATCTGTCTGTCTACCAGTATCTCTCTCTCTCTCTCTCTCTCTCTCTCTCTCTCTCTCTCTCTCTCTCTCTCTCTCTCTCTCTCTCTCTCCAAAACATTCAAATCTCAACAGTCACCTTCGCGTCCTCTTGAGAATGAACAACCACAAACAAACATTTCTGCTACGCTCTCTAAGATATATTTGCCTCATCACACACACAGACACACACACACACACACACACACACACACACACACACACACACACACACACATACGCACGTACGTACACTTTCTCCCCTCCTCCTCCTCCTCCTCCTCGTCTTAGAACACCCCCAAACACACTACGCAACTTTCTCTCAGGTTTTTGCGTCCAGTCATTTCCCTGTAGGAGATAAGCCGGTAGTCTCGGCGGCATGACGCGAGAAAGCTGTTGCTCTCCCACCACGCAGCCGAAAACAACCTGGGGCGGGGGCGATGGCGAGGATAGCGGAGGTGACGATGGTGGCAGTGGTGACACAGACACTTACTGCACTGGTATATGCTGTCATTCAACCGTCACCCTCCCTTTGTCTCACTTTGTTACAGTGATGACGGTAACGATGACACAGGAGGAGGAGGAGGAGGAGGAGGAGGAGGATTGGGAAGAAGAAGAAGAAGAAGAAGAAGAAGAAGAAGAAGAAGAAGAAGAAGAAGAAGAAGAAGAAGAAGAAGAAGAAGAAGAATGAATGAATGAATGAATGAATGAATGAATAAGTGAAGGGAGGAAGGAAGGAAAGATGGAAGGAAGGAAGAAAGGCAGGAAGGAACAGAGAGAGAGAGAGAGAGAGAGAGAGAGAGAGAGAGAGAGAGAGAGAGAGAGAGAGAGAGAGAGAGAGAGAGAGAGAGACGCACACTAACATCAATTAATTTCACAGTTCTATCTATTTTTTTCTTTTTCTTTTTTTTTTTTTTTACATGCAAACAAATGCTTGCTTCCAACGTGCCTATAATTGTGAGAATGAACTAAAGCTATCACGCACCGTTATAATGACACTTGGCCACAGAAATGCAGTAAGGAGATAACAAATGAGAATAGAATTGCGATCATCGAGGCCTGAATAGTAAATACATTATATTATTATTGTTGAGTGAAAAAAAAAGAAGAATGTATAAACTATTTTCCTACGTGACTTGAAATGAATGATTTTTAAACATACATACCAGTCGAGATAAGAAAATACTATTGTTTTTTCTTTATGAGAGAGAGAGAGAGAGAGAGAGAGAGAGAGAGAGAGAGAGAGAGAGAGAGAGAGAGAGAGAGAGAGAGAGAGAGAGAGAGAGAGAGAGAGAGAGAGAGAGAGAGAGAGAGAGAGACCCAGGAATTTCGAATGGAGTGACGTCGGAATAAACACAGATGAATATGCAAGTAATCTCTCCGTTTATTTTTTCATGTTGCCATTTTTGGTGATCGTGAGGCAGAGGGAAAGTAAATGTTTGGGCAGCTTGAAAGAAAAAGTCATTAGATACCACTGAAGATGAAGACAAACAAATGAAGATTTCCACCAAATAACCTTCAGCAGCTGCACCTCAGAATCGAAGCTTACAATACGAGGAGAAAAAAAAAACTACCAATGTATTAGTTCCTTTATCAAACAGACAGACAGAGAGACAGACAGATGGATATGCAGACAGAAAGACAAACTCTTTTTTTCCCATGACACAATAATACATAGGGAATTGTAGCTACAGGACAGAATGTGACAGAATGGTGGCAAAGCTGGACTGTCTCTCTCTCTCTCTCTCTCTCTCTCTCTCTCTCTCTCTCTCTCTCTCTCTCTCTCTCTCTCTCTCTCTCTCTCTCTCTCTCTCTCTCTCTCATTAGGACGGTTGCTTATCAAACTTTTCCTGGCTAAAAATTTCACTTTTACTACTTATCCACAAACCAAACAAGTTTGCAATTAGTAAAAGTTAATAAGATGTGTAAAAAGCGATGGAGAATAAAACTTTAATTTCTAGTTATATAATTTGTAGGCAGTGCGTATATGCCTGACCAATCATGACTAAAACATTCACTGCAACACTCTCTCTCTCTCTCTCTCTCTCTCTCTCTCTCTCTCTCTGCAAGAAATGACATGGTCGAGAAGATAGGGAAAAGGGGAAGAAACCGGAAAAGAGTACAATTTAGTACAATACAATACAATAGAAAATAGTCCAAACTTCATCTAAATAACTGACTTGCAAACCCCCTCGGTACTTTATCAAATGACGAATGGGCTGAATCCAACCTAATGACCCCCAATGCATCATCATCAGAGGGAAGAAGATTATTTTGAGTACAAATACCATGAAGGGAACTCGTAACAAAGGTCGATTATGAGATGAAAGGCTTGAGGTAAAAGAGGCTTGTCATGATGAGCAACTTGTTTTTCTCTTACTGGTAACAATTACAGGTTTGAGTTTTTTTGTAGACACTTTCTCATCACGGAAATGCATGACTCTAATAGATGTACAGATTGCAACTTGCGGGTCTTGAGATCAGACAGTGTTGTGGAAGTAACCGATTAACTAACTGTAGTCAAATGAGGAGGAAATGGTTCATTATGAATATAAGAATGTAGAACACGTAGTAAAGGAACAGTACGTTAAACGAGGACAAAATAACTTTACGTATAGTACTTAAAGGAAAAAAAAACTTACGGGAATAGAAAACAAAGTTACGAATGAAGCGAAATAAACATACGTCATGTCGAAATAAACTTAAGAAAATTCGACACACACACACACACACACACACACACACACACACACACACACACACACACACACACATGCACACGCACACATCTGAAGAGAAAACTAACTGTCGAGGAATTACAAAATGCCTCGAATGAAGTGACAGAAATCAATGTGCTCAAAACAAGGCAATCAGGTAACGGGCTGGTTAATGGCCAAGCACCATCAGGGGGCGTTGTAGGTCTGGACTGAGTAACGTCTTGTGTCTTTATTGCTTCTACCGACGGGGGCAGAATAGTGATGGAGGAGAGACAAGAACAGGAGTAGGAGACAATGATTTTAGTATTGGTGTTGTCATAATGATGTAGATGGTCATTTTCTTTCTATTCTTGGTATTTTGTTTGTTCATCTTTTTTATTCTTGGCATGTGGCATCCTTTTATTTACATTTGTTATTTGGTTTTCATCTTACTTCGTATCTTGTTTGCTTTTATCCACTTCTTTCCATTTTTCTTTCATTTCTTTGCTAGAATATTTTGTCTTTTCTTCCTACGTCTTTATTTTCACAATCAAATCAATTCCATTTCATATCTTACTTCTTTTTAACCAATTTTACTTCTTTCTTCCTAGACTATTTGTTTTCTTTCTTTTTCTTTAGTCTTCCCCACTCCACCAACGTCACCACCACCACTACCACCACCACCACCACCACCACCACCACCACCATCACCAGTCCTTCTGCTTCTTTCATCACAAAATCCTTTCTCGACACTAAATCAACACGGCGTCAAAATAAAGAGGAAACTTAGCCTCTTCAGTGCAGTGGGTGGGAGAGGCAGGAGGAATCAACAAAGACCCTTCCTTTCCTTTCCTTTCCTTACTTCTCCCTTGTTCTCTCTTCTCCTCTTTAACCCGAGGAAAGAAAAAGAAAAGATTAAACACATTTTCAGAGCGTTTTGCAAGACCCACCAAACATGCAAAAGACTTGTGATTTTTCCTCTAAACTTTACCAGAGGTCAGGGACTTGGAGGTGATGCTCATTTGTCTCTCTCTCCCCTCTCCCTTCTGTCTCTCTCCAGCCAAGTCATGCCACCTCTGGACGACACATCCTCTTCTACAAACCCACGAGGGTATTGTTTTTTTTTACTTCAACCGATGCGACAGAGACTATCTTACCAGAGAGAGAGAGAGAGAGAGGAGAGAGGAGAGAGAGAGGAGGAGAGGAGAGGAGAGAGAGAGAGAGAGAGTTACATAAGCTATATAAAGATGAGAGGGTTCAAAGGTCCATTTGCACAAGACATCTAAATGACTTTAAAGTCCGTAATCTTCTGATCTCGCAATCTTGCAATTCAAAAAAATGAGTCGGCGATGAACAGCAGGCGCAGGTGAGTGATGACAACGAAGTGTAACCCGTATTTAACACTGTTCCCTGGAAAGCCTTGTTGAGAGAGGAATTTAGACTGTATTCGGAAACAGGTGATATTGTCCCCTTGCAGAGTGTGAAGAGATGAAAAGAGGTTTGCTTGATAGTTGGTCAGTGGAAAAAGAAGAAAGTGTTACAAGTCGAAGATCACATAGCCGCGCAGGAAGCACAGTAGAGAAGCCAATGTAGGAGAGGATATGATGGACAGAGATGGGGGTAATGCAAGTCAAGCAGAGGTCAGTGGAAAACGTGATAGTTTGCTAATGAAAAAAAAAAAGTTGTTCCTCGAAGATTATATGGTGCATAACAGGAGGCAGTGATAGGAAGAGCGTGGGTTAGTACAAGTCAGCCAGAGGTCAGTGGAGAGCGAGTGCTGAGGTGGGAAGTGAGCTGAAGTTTGTTTGGCCTTTACGTAATCGTGCAAGAACCACACCAACATTACTCACTTCCATCTGTTCGCTTTATAATACCAGGTCTTTGGGTCAGTTCCACGGCCTCTTGGTAAGCTACCCAAACAAACTGTTTCTACTATTTGTTCGCAAGTTCATCAACGTGGGAGGTGGTTTTGAGTGGATAGACTGTGAAATTGACTTTACTGCCATAGCCAGTTTCAATTTTATGGTACGCCCCCTAAACAAAAAGTAGCGGCTAAAGCTGAGTGTGGAACCTGATTAGGGGTTTTGTTAGTTAGCTAGCAAACGAAAAAAGACTGACTGTGGAACTAATTGTTTATACCGTGGCTGGGTAATGCAGGAGAGTAAGAGCAAGGACTCTGAGCGCTTCCTATGACATACTATGATACCACGTCGTAGGGAGGGAAAAAAACAAACAAACATATAGAGTCAACTGTGACAGAAAAAGGGAATTGAGGTCTTGAAGCGATTTAGAATTCTGGTAGAGAAATTGAAGCGAGAGACTGTGACAAGACGGTCATGCAGATTCTTGGTGGTTTTCTAATAGTTCACTAGTAATATTGAGGTTACCCACGGGTAGTGTGTGTGCGTGTGTGTGTGTATGTGTGTGTGTGTGTGTGTGTGTGTGTGTGTGTGTGTGTGTGTGTGTGTGTGTGTGTGTGTGTGTGTGTGTGTGTGTGTGTGTGTGTGTGTGTGTGTGTGTGGTGTGTGTGTGTGTGTGTGTGTGTGTGTGTGAGGCAGACGTGAGGCAACAAGTGGCATCATTATCATGCTATTATCATCACTTTCTCGCGCCATGACGGAAAACTTAAGTGATGTGACATAATCCGTGAGGAGGGAGGGAAGAAGAGAGAAAGGAAGGGCGGGGGACACCCTGGCACTATTGTAAAACTATTCTGCGTCCTTACCTCGACTACTCTTTACAGGTTCTAGTAGAAGTTATCAGGATTTCCAAGGATATTTTCATTACTCTAGCGATATTTAAAGGATTTTGTATTACCAGTATAAAAAAATCATTCATGAGAACCCGACTAATTGTTTCTATGGCCTTCGAAAAGAATAAAGAATAAACAAAAAACATAAAGAATAAAGAAAGAATAATGAATACGTGCCTAGGTTACATAAAACAACAATCCTGCATTCATAAAAGAGTACCAGTCTGACCTTTATTTCCCTCAGGATGAAAGAGTACTTATTTATTTATTTATTTATTTATTTATCGTACAGTCGCACGGAGGTTCAGATACCTTGAAGGAATGAGCCAAAACGGGGAATGAGGAAAGGTAGATGGGAAATAAATGGACGCCTACAGTAAAATCATAAAGTCTGGTGCTGCTGATAATGATTTTTTTTTTATTGAATGACAAGGAGGCCAAGTGTACATGAATGATGAAAAAAAAATAATAAATAAATAAAAAATTGCTCAACTACCCGCTCCCAAGAGGTCAAATGAAGAGCGGGGTTCACTTCAGAATGATGGTTACTTGCTACTCATCATGAGACTAGAAGAGAATCGTGTCACTGCAGCTTATTATGTTCTTTTATTGCAAAATACAAACTGTACATACGAGTACACCCTTGATAAAAAGTTTCAAAGGGAGAAAGATTTATACCTATCATCTCTTAAACCATCACACACACACACACACACCTGGGAAGGACCAAGCGGCAGACAGATCGACGGTCGGCGGCGTGGGAGCTCAGACAGACACATCCATGATCGGAATAATCACAACACCGGCGCGGGGAACTTAATAAGGCGAGCGCCATCAATAGGACAGGACTGGACGGCCGCCTCGCCACCACACATCACACGCCGCCCTCCCCGAACATTACGCGCGTTCATTAGCTCAGCCCGAGTATTATGCTCAACCCAATCGCCGATAATCGCTTCCAGGAACGCCAATTGGGTCCCTCTGTGGCGAGCGTGATGATGCCGCATGTAGTAGAAGCCTCACAAGTTGAGTGTTGAGTACGAAGAGCAATTTTCTTCCCTTTTTACTGCAGGGAGTCGAGGCTGGAAGCGTTCACCCGAGAAACACCAGGGAACCGGACACCCAATGCAACCAGCCAGATAGACACTGATTAAGATAGACGGAAATTCCACATGCTAGGGTACAAGTCTATAATATTATTACCCGACTCGCTAACGCTAACGGAGAGACAAGTGAGGCGGGTGGGTGGAGAGCACAAAGAAGCAGTATAGATGATGGTGTTGATCAGTGGTGAGCTCATGACTCATGCGTTGGTGTCTGGTAGGGCGAGGGTGAGCAAAGAAAGGTACTGCGGGGTGTAGAGGGGATTGGTGATGAGAGAGAGAGAGAGAGAGAGAGAGAGAGAGAGAGAGAGAGAGAGAGAGAGAGAGAGAGAGAGAGAGAGAGAGAGAGAGACGATACGAGACTGGTGGTGGTCGTGATGGTGGTGGTGTTCCATTCATTCTGAGGGCTCGAATTGTTCACTGAAGGGTTTCCTATTGTCCTTTTGTCGTTCATTCCTCTCCCCGCGTCCCGGTGCTGCGTGTGTCGCGTTCGTGATTAATTGCATTTCCAAGCGATGCCTTCGATCCACGACTTGCCTGTTTGACTGCAATGATTGTGGCACGCCTTTGTCCTCTTAGAATCGTCGTGGTGTTTTTGTTGTCATTGTTGTTGCTATTGTTGATGTTTCTCCTTTTGGTGGTGGCAGGGTCAGTCGTCGTGGTGGTGATGGTGGTCGTGGTTGTGAGGTGTCGTAATCGTTACTATTGCTTGCTGCTGTTTTTATGGTGGTAGTGGTGGTGATAGTTATTATTACTCTATCGTCGTCACTGTTGTCGTTGTTGGCGCTGTTGCCGTCATCGTCCTCGCAGTCATTGTCATTCCTATCTATATTTTCACAATTGTTGCCGTTGCTCTTGTCGATAAATTCACACAAATAAGCATCGTCCCCTGAAACCAACATTAGCATGCAAACTGTGGTCCCTGTTATCACCATGCCATCTGATCTTGCTTCGTCAGCATGTTGTTTTTATCGTGGAGTGCTGCTGCTGCCGGAGGTGGTGCATCTGTAGGCTGGTCATGTGCGAAGGTGAAGGACAGGGGAGAGTGAGGTGAGAGCGAGTGAGAGAGAGAGGGGGGGGGGAGAGGAAGCTGGAGGTATATAGAGAAGGATGACGCGTTGCATAAGAGATAGAGAATATAAGGAGAGGAGCGGAAAAGGGTGTGTTGCATAGGGGGAAAGAAGGAGAGGAGAGAGGAGGATGGAGGTGGATGGAGGAAGGTGAAGAAATGAATGAAAGATATAGGAAGAGGTGGAAAGATGGAGAAGAAAGAAAAGTAGCAAAGCATGAGAGAGAGAGAGAGAGAGAGAGAGAGAGAGAGAGAGAGAGAGAGAGAGAGAGAGAGAGAGAGAGAGAGAGAGAGAAGAGAAGAGAAGAGAAGAGAAGAGAAGAGAGAAGAGAAGAGAGGAGAAGAGAAGAGAAGAGAAGGGATAGAAGAATATAGGGAACAAAGAAAGGAGGAAGAGGAGGTAGAGGAGGCAGAAGTAATACAAGGGAGAAAATGGGAAGGGAGATATAAGAGGAGGGCGAGGGATGGAGGGATGGAGGAGGGGGGGAGCATTGCAAAGGAGAGAAGAGGAGGGCGAGGGATGGGTGGGGAACAACAGGTGAGTCTGGCTTGTGCGACACACCTCTAAGGCTTCCACTGATATACCATTGACCTTCATCCTCTCCCCCACAGCCACACCTGGCGAACTCCTCCTCATCTTCCTTTTTTGCTTCTCCTATTCCTCTTCCTTCTCCTTCTTTCCTGTTGCTTTTTCTCCTCTCCTCTTGCATCTCCTCCTTTTCTCTTGCTTCTCCTCCTCTCCTCTTGTATCTCCTCCTTTCCTCTTTTTTCTCCTGCTTCTCCTGCTCCTCTTTACCCTCCGTCCTCTTCCCGTGATATACCGATGTTCTTGACGGACTTTCTTCTTTTTTTATGATCTTGCTTCTATTTATTTTCCTGTTTCGTTTTATTTGTAACTGTTTCTTGTTTTTCAAGTTCAAGATTTCGTTTGTTGCTCTTGTGGGACTTTTTTTTTTTTTTTTTGCCTACAGTGATATGGATATTGTGTTTATATGACTGTGGTTTCTTTGTGTGTGTGTGTGTGTGTGTGTGTGTGTGTGTGTGTTTTGCTATTGTTCTCTACATGCTAATCAATAACAGGTGTTCATTATTATTACTAATCTCGCCTTCATTATTCTCTTACTACAATTTGTATCATAATTAGCAACATCATTATCATCACTCAAATGATTTATTCAGGAGCTACATGGTCGCTATTTTTAAACTGATGCCTGAAAGACGTGGTTCCTTTTATCTTCACTCCCAGCACGCGCCTGTCCCTCTCTCCCGCTCTCTCCCTCCCCCACCCATCACGATTATGGACCACAGAATGATTTAAAACACTCAGACATGCGTAAACAACCATGCAAATACATTACTTGAGCAATGATATAAGACAAAAAAAATACCTTGTCACTGCAGTAAAGTTATGATGCGTGTAACGGTTATACAGTGTACTACTAATAAGCTGGAGAAAAAAAAAAAAAAAACGATAATGGCAACGATGAATTCTGGAAGCCTACAAACTTGACTTAAATATACAAGTTTATGTTAATCATAGTGGGAGATTCAACTTGCTCAACTCGCCAGCCTAGACAGTGGCCTGAGAGTTCAGACAGGCGTGGCAGCCTCAGCAAACAAAACTGCAGTTACAGGTTACTGGTTCAGCTCCCAGGAACAACTGCTCTCCATACCGCGCTGGCTTTATGTATAAAGCAAACATTATAATTAGTCCACCCCACCAACGGAATCTGCATCCCTTCACGCACAGCCAACTCCAAGCCGCCCCCGCACACCTGACCCCTCGTGACTCCTACCTGGCGGCCTACAAACCCAGTCAGATCCTCCCCGAGACGTGCCTCCAGGCTCGTCAACTCCTCTGCTCCGTCCCACTCAAAGACAGCTTCCTAGAGACTCTCTTGCATTCCGTGATCCACGACCTCGTGGCCTGCTGGCAATGCAATCCCTGGACGTGTTTTCACTGCATGTTAATACCAAGTCCGGTACCCATAATGTTACGTGAACGGCCGTTGACACCCAGAGTTGTATTCCTTCCGGAAAGAGCACAAACCCGTTATATCCACCGGTGTGATTAATTTTTTTTTGCTACTATGGCTTCGGAAGCTCTGGTGCAAGTTTGGAGTATAATTTTAAAAGATGACACTAACAGCAAAAGAGTGATCGGGTAAGTTCAAACAGTTTAGTATGTGCAGTTTTGTTCTTAGTCATTAAGTGATCATTCATCATCCAACAGAAATATGTCCTATTGTCATCAGTTGTAAAAAAGGCTAAGGCACTGCTGGCCCAGGTTCAAATTGCTTTAATACTTTGAGACTGTGTCATCCATAGGAATAAGTAACTTTTTTTTTTTACTATGTACAGCGCTAAATTTCTCCTGCCGGTTAATTAGGTCGAGTTTGCAGAGTCAACAGTGCTTCCTGAAGCCTCACGCTCCCGGGGACCTTAATGGCAGTGGGTCAGTCGTGTTCCGGAAAGGGGCGTGCCTCAGGGGCCAGTTTCTCCCCTCGCCCCACCTCTGGCTGCCACGCCGCGAGTCCCTTCACACATCACAACACTCCCCTGTAACCCAATCACAGCCACACCGTGGGAGCCACACCCTGCACGCCGCCGCCACACACACACACACACACACACACACACACACACACACACGTCATTTTATTACATCTAATTATTTTTTTTAAGAATCCTGTTTGGTAAGATATAACTCTGCCCTTTCGTCCTCCTCCTGACCGCTGTCCATTCAAGCATTTATACATATACACCCGGTCGTCCACATCTGTATAATCAATAGATCTCTCTGTGGCCTTGGGAAACCTGGGTTATGGAATATAGAGTCTATAGACCTCTCATTATTACATAATTTCCACGGTTCCTTCAAATGTCCTTTCGTTACACACACACACACACACACACACACACACACACACGCAGAGAGAGAGAGAGAGAGAGAGAGAGAGAGAGAGAGAGAGAGGAGAGAGAGAGAGAGAGAGAGAGAGAGAGAGAGAGAGAGAGAGAGAGAGAGAGAGAGAGAGAGAGAGAGAGAGAGAGAGAGAGAGTCAGGTAAGGACACGTTGATCCCTCCTCGATTTCTTCTACAAAAACGTTTCATCATGGCCATCTCCCAATTTGCAGGTGTTCGCACGCACTTCCGTATGAGACTGGTGTGGCCAATCCAATCTCCAGTTAGGAACACAAATATTCAGCCACTTCTTCATGACATTAACATCGCTACGAGTTTGTTTGTCCTCACTTGAACCTCCTTTAAGTATACGATGCTGGAATATACTCCCATCTATCAATATGCAAAAGTAGAGGTTTTAGGGAGAATCAACTTTACTTCTCTCCCAGGGCTTGGTTAGCTTCGCCCCGTGCCAGTCGTGACCAGTAAGAGCGTAAGAGCGAGCAGAGGTGTCCAGTTACCTGCTCCCGCTACAGCTCCTATATCGCATTGTTTACATCTACTCTACTCCTGGATGGTGTCAGCTTTCCCAGTGCAGGAAGTCTGACCACCATGCTCACACGCTAAGGGAGGAGGAGGAAGAGAATGGAGCGGAGGAGGAAAGCACGCAGAGGAGAAAGAAAAGGACGAGGATCAAGAGGATGGAGATATGGACGAAGGACTAATAAAAGAGAGCAACGAATACGAAGAGGAGGATATGGAAGAAAGCACGAAGAGGAGAACAAGTAGGACGAAGAGGAATAAGGATAGCAGGAGGAAAACAACGAGAAAGAGAAGAGAGAGGAGGACGGAGACAAGGACAAAAAAGGCGTAGGGAGGATGATTAAGAAAACGTACAAGAAGATGAGCACCTAACTGAATGTTCTTGCATCACACATTCATGCTCTAATTCTCCCATCTTTGTCTCAGTCTGTTGTTTACCACTCGCGGTTCACACGTTCTCCTAAGTGCAATGTGGATGCGCTGTCTCGGCGGCCAGCGCAGCGTGGGTCGCCACAAAGCTTTCACTCCCACGATCTTGACACTGACTGGTGGCGCAGTTTATTTATTTATTATTTTTTTTTTTTTCAGTAAAACAAGGAACTGAGAGAAAAAAAGGACAACAAGGTACGTACCGCTGACACAATACAAAACGTCATACAGTGAATAAGATGCATATATATGAATGAAATAGTATATACATTTTTCCGCATTACTCGTGTCAGTCATGTGTCTCTCCTAATTACTCAGCAACAATACATGAAAAAAGAAACAGACCACAAAAACAAGAACTTACGTATTGTTGACTGATCAATCACCTCGACAAAAAACTGAGTCAATGAACCGTCCTGCCCCACACGCCTCCCCTCCCCGCCCTTGCCTCCCCCTGATGAATTAGACCACACTCCTCACATCCCGCACGACCGGTCTGGAGTGTTGTCCCGGCCAGACCCTCGCCGCCGCCCACACACACGCTGACGAGATGGGACGCGGAGGGCTGATGATGGAGGTGCCTGCCTGGCCAATCCACGGTACGGTCACGAACACGGAAAGCTCAGTGATACACGGTACACGTCCAAGCCATAAAGGAGAAATTAAGTGCATTTACAGTCACTATTTCGAATGCAGTTTCTTTTGGAAAACTAAAAGAAACTTGCTTAATTGCTGTTTCTCAAAAGGTGAACAGAAAAATGGTTTTAATTTGGTTGTAATTTAGCTTCAGGTCTCTTGGTATTTCTCTCTCTCTCTCTCTCTCTCTCTCTCTCTCTCTCTCTCTCGAAACACTTCACTCCTGCAATGCGACAGTGACCGCGGTGCATCAAACGAGTCCTCTCACCTGTGCTTGCTGAAGTCACTCGGCTGCGCCATACCCGCATAGACGCGAACAACTGGTAGTGATCTGAGAGACGAGCCCAGGAATATGATAACCGAGAATTCAGTGTCATTATCACGCGTCGATCAGAATCTGGCAGTGGTCATGATGCGGTGAGCTGATCATGGTGTGGTGAGGTGGTGATGATGCGGTGAGGTGGTGATGATGATGTGGCCAAGCGGTGATGCAGTGAAGTGGTGATGTGGTGAGGTGGTTGTGGTGAGCCGAGATGGTTACAGTGTGGACAGCTAATGATGAACTTCATATTTACTAAAGTTATTGCATATTAAGGGAAAAATACACGCGTAATTTCAAAATACAGTGCGCTCAGTTCAGTAAATGCACTCCGTCCGCTCATCCAAATACATATTCCTACGATGACTTACTATTTTCCTCGTCCACAAGAAAAACGACCAGTTTGACGCAACATCTTACACACAACAATAGAGAAGAAAACCAACACCCACATCGTTTTTGAGCAGAGGTAAACACGAGCTGGACAATCTTGGTTCTATAAATGAGGAAGAAGGAATGTCAATGTTTTCCTCAGCAATTCAGTTAAATTACTCAATCAAAACTGGACACGAAAACCATCCGACGAGAAAAGAAAGAATAAAAGAAACTTGAGACAAAGGAGGAGCATTTCAGGGGCAAGGCTGATGCATCCCCCCTCCACCTCCTCGATCTTCCCACTACTCCACTCCCTTGGTCACTGTCCACTACCCTGACCACCATCCCCCTTCATCCCCTCATCCGTCCTCTGCTCCCTACTCCCCCACTCCAAACCTTCTTA
Source organism: Scylla paramamosain (assembly GCF_035594125.1). Classification (NCBI taxonomy): domain Eukaryota; kingdom Metazoa; phylum Arthropoda; class Malacostraca; order Decapoda; family Portunidae; genus Scylla; species Scylla paramamosain. The sequence continues at coordinate 2,610,409 of NC_087167.1, read as the reverse complement.
ACCCCCACCATCTCTACCACACCGTCATAAACCGCAGCCACTGAGTCACGTGCTGTCATACAAAAAAGGTGTATCTTCTGTTGATTACTTGGCCTTGTGGAGACTATAAAGGAAACCTGGTTAAGCCTCACGCTGGCCACAGGTCACTAGTGGCCACTACCAGCAACTTAGATGATTGACTGCAGGCATGTTAATCAGCACTATGTAAGTTGAAAGTTTCCAGAAATATAATACAATATAAAACGGAAAAGTAGTAGTTTAAGAATTGTCACTATTAACAAAAGTAATCATAAGTAATAAGTGGTAAAATTTTCTACCCAACAAGATGCTTCAGGGAATGAGTTGCACAAAAACACTGGACTAAAGGAGACGAAAGGAACAACGAAGAACTACCACCACCATCACCACCAGGAGGCTGCACCTCTTGCCCTCACCCTTGTTACCATTTAAGGACAAAACACCATCGCTGTCAAACCTTATCCATTGGCTTTCATCTTCCCGGTACGGTAGCGAGGGAGGGTCGGTGAGCGCCGCCTCCTGCCCTCACCCACTCTATAGATCTATCTATCTGTCCATCTAGACATCTAATTATCAATTTTCCTGTCTACCTGTCTTTGTTTTTATTCCGCTGTGATAATTTAGCAGCTATAAACTAACAGAAGGTAGAAACAAATCTTAATACAAATCTAGACGATGGTGGTGCAAAAAACTGCCTCCCAGCACCTGCAAGTCATGAAAGAGAACGCGAGCGAACTAAATGATGCACAAAAGGCGCGATGGAGTGTTATGAAGAAGTGTAGTCCGAGATGAGGTGTGTGGTTAAGGCAGAGGTGAGGTGAAGGACACATGGAGCGATAACATGAGCGTGACCATGGTGTAAAGTGTACAGTGTTATGACTTGGTGTTACCGTCTCTGGCCCTGTAATTTTGCCACTTGAGGAAACACGAACATGGTAACACTTACTCCCGCGATGCTCTTGGCCACTGATTGACTTGGGTATAAGAAAAGATGTTGCAAATTGATCTTGTGTTCCTATCAAAACCAAGGTCCAATTATTCGTCACTATATAATCAGGTATCTTACAAATGCGAACAGGTAAGGGTTTCCGGTATGAATCGCGAGAGTTTGCTACATTTTTAAAACAAGACAGGAATATGATGTAAATCCAGCATTGGGTGAGAGCATCTCCTAGTGGCTGCATTACCAAGCTCACGTGTCTTTAGGTGGAAAAAATGAGCTAGAGTTAATAACGTGGAGTATAAATAGCGGTGTTGACATGAACGGATGAGGAAGCTGTGTGGCTAAGCTGTGTGGCGCTGTGGTTGCGGGCAGCCAGACGCAACCAACCCCATCGCGTCGTTATACTTCACGCAAACCTGATTCCAACCTGCCCCCAGCCTGTTACTGGTCAGCCCCTTGTGCTATATACTGATACTTCTAGTCACTGGCAACCTTGAGGCGTCACCCCGCACGAGACACGGGTACATGAGTCTAGGAAAACATGGAGGTGACACTACGAGCATTCCCACCTCAACAACCACCACACAATACATGACCTTGTGCATTGTGATTCATTCCTGAAATAGAATGAAAGGAGGTGAAATGAAGAGAAAATCCGGAGCAAAGGCAATGTCCGTCCTTTGAATCAAACTACGCACCCGAAAGAGAGAGAGAGAGAGAGAGAGAGAGAGAGAGAGAGAGAGAGAGAGAGAGAGAGAGAGAGAGAGAGAGAGAGAGTCAGGATAAGCAGACGGCGTGGCTGTGCCCAGGAGAATCGTGGCCCTGGCTGGGGTCGCTGCCTTGGAATGAAGGATCAGTATCACGCTGAGCTCCCCGTCGCGCCCACCGTGACCAAGCTCTTCTGAGGCTCCTCTCCCGGAGTATCATTTGCAGTGGCCGTGCTGGTGTGATGACGCGGCGGCTTTGGTGTGATGCGGTGATGAGACTTGTGCTGCCTTCGGTGTTTTTTTGCCACAATGCAGCGTGAGTAGAGAATCTTTAACCACGAATAAGTTTCTTCATGAACATAAATGAATGAATGGATCTATAAATTATCACATTAACTAAGACACCTTGTTTGGAATAAGCGCTTTCAGTCTTCAGCAATAACAAGGATAGAGAGGAAATGCAGCAGTCCATCAAAGCATGAGTTACACCAGACATGAAACCTTCCCTGGGAATGATGACTTACTCTGCCAGCCTCCCTTAGACTAGGCCACTGAGTCGCCTGCACTTTTCGCCTTGGTTTACTTAAAACAGTATGAAACATTTACGGAAGCAATCGTATCACCTGTAATGACTCCCGTGAAAGGTGCTGCAGGATCTCATGTTTGCATTGGTTTTCTATTGTCAGGTGAAACTGCAGCGTATTCATGACCTTGGTACTGTGGGTGCAGCGCGGGAAGCGAGGCCTTGTTGGCATGAAGCAACGTTCTCGAGCGGTAATATAAAGTAGCGAAAGTGGGGAAGCAGGGGTGGCAGTGAGAGTGAGTGAGAGAGGGGCAGGGGGAGGGTGAGAGGGGAGAGGGGATGGAGGGAGCGACGGCCGTGACACTGATGTTGGCGTTGAGAAGGTGACTCACTGCTGCGCCAAGCAACACTCTTGATGAAACCATTGCTTTGTGTTTGTGTGTGTGTGTGTGTGTGTGTGTGTGTGTGTGTGTGTGTGTGTGTGTGTGTGTGTGTGTGTGTGTGTACGAAACATTACTACATTAATCGTACTTAATAAAGAACGCAAACACACCTAATAACAAACGGAGTCCGCTAAATAAATGCATTTTATGGATAATATATATATAATTAATTAAACTATTTCAAATGCTAATACAAAGGCTCCAGTCATTCATTCTGATTGATATATGGGTTAGGCGGTGAGTGCATGTAATGGCAGGTCCGCTGCGTTACGCGCACCCCTCAGGCAACAACTCAGCATCCCAGCATCACGTGTACCGGTCACCGTCACTGTCCTCCGCGTCTGCCACCGAGGGAAATCAAGAAACGCTGACACCTGTGTTATTTTGTCCTTGGGCACGTGGCCATTACAAGTGACAGGTGTCGGCCTTTACCTCACCAGTGACATCTCCCACCTGCCCCATTGCCCGCAGCGGCCCGGTCTTGCCCACAATGTAGTCTTACCTGCTTGAGTCCCTCCATTCTGCCCACGGTGCGAGAGCCCTCCACGCGCCGGTTGGCGGGTGTCGGGGTGTCCACTTTCCTCCTTAGTCTGGCGGGTACATCGTATATATTCTCCAGGTCCTGGTGGGCAGGATAGGGTTCGTCCACACACGTTCTAACCCGCCCACTCTTCTTGCTCCCGCCGCCAGTGTGCGGGGGAGCACTGATCTTGCGGCGGTCTTTGCTTGGTGCGTCATACTCGAGCTCCGGTTCACTCTGCACCTCCCTCAAGTCTTCTCGTGAAAATCCAGAATCCTTCCTTTTGCGCGATTTGCCAAAACCTAATTTCCTGCGAAGCTTGGGACTGGTGGATGGGGAGGTGGTGGGGCTGGCCAGAGGGCTCAGCGACTGAAGCTTCTGTACAAGGCTGCCAAACATGCTGGCAGTAGCATCGACCTCAAGTCTGGGGATGTCCTACCACTGTCACAGGGGGGACGGATCCAGTCACCCAGCACCACTGTTATCACACACAAGCACTAACACTACAGCAGGAGAGAGTACGCGGCTCTCGTGCTGGAAGGGAAGGGGTGTTTGTGAGGGCGGGTCAGCAAGGCCTGGCGGGGTCGGGGCAGCAGGGCGGCACACACTGCAGGAGCCCAAGCCCTGCACCAGCACGCCCCAGCATCTCTGTGCCCTCACGATTATAATGGTCGCACGAGTACAGGTAACACTCCAGTCACCCCGATTCCTCTTTGCACAAGACACAACACTACTATTTCCAGTCTGCTCCCGGCGGCGGCGAGGGCAGGGCCACTATAATAGCACCGACACAAAGCCACAATGGCACCTGTGCTCACCACAGAGTCTCCACAACTTCTACTGCTCAGCTCAGAGCCTAGCCAGTCAGCCGTCCCGCCTCAACACCGCGCGGCCAGACTCAGCCATACCTCACGGTATTTTTCTTTTCGCAGGCTTTCTTTTGTTCTGTGTATTCTCTTTTGTCATTTACAACACTTATTCACGCGTCGAGACACTTGTATGAGCCTCATTACATCCCTCACCAAACAGTGAGAGCAGCGCGGTGTGGTAATGTCTGGTAACTTCAACTCCATTCCAGTCTCGAGCTTTCATCTTCCTTCGCTCGCTTTTATTTAGTTTCGGACGGCGCCTCGAAACGCAATGCTAGCAACGATTTTCTGCATGAATTACTTTGTTAAGCCAAATTACTGCATGATAGTATCGCCGTTACATCTGACAATGATGAACACGAACAGATCACACCTGAGGGAGCAGGAGGCAGCGTGATAATGAACTGCCACGCACCTGCCTTGCCTGACTCGGCTCTGCCCATCACATCCCAGCCATAGGAAAGAATGGTTCGCTCATCGGCTGCCGGCCGTATAGCCTCATCTTGGACGGAATCTGTGCATCACACTAAAACATGGATGGAAACTTTCATAAAAACCAGTTGTAAGTGTCTGTGTTTCATGTTTAATCTCGTCATTGTCTCTGGCCTCAGCCTCACTCAACTCAGAGCTGTTAAAGAGTAGGCTGAGACATTGAGGCCATCCCGGACCTCAGTGTGAGGCGGGGCGGGGCGGAGGGGCGGCGGGCAGCTCCTCGACAGGGTTCAGGATACTCTTGACCTTGCTTCTGGGGCCGCTAGTGGCGTCACCCCCGGAGAGGCGAGGTCATCCTTACTTCAGCACCAGTTTGGTTTCCATTCACTGCCTCTGGTTTTTCGGTTACCGTGATGCTGACGTTCGGACTCGAAACACGCTACGCTTTCACATGGTTCAGTGAAAAGGCTGCTGCCATGAAAATGCTTTTGAGTTTATACTTTTTAGCCTCCAGTGTGCATCTGTCTTTCATGGTATACATGCTAGTTAATGTTAAACATGATAATATATTTCAACGCTGTGTGAAGTGATAATATGGCAAAATTTGTCTAAATATAGATTAATTCACTGCAGTGCTCCATTTTTTTTCTTCCCGCACTGCGTCTTTACTTGAGAGAGAGAGAAAAAAAAGGTGTTATATTATGTTCCGCTTCAGCTTTGAATGACATGCTGCTCTGAGTCAGCACTACCTTGAAGGAGAGCAATCATTACGGCTATAAGAAGCTAACAACGGGTTTCCTCTCAGCGTGATATTTCCTTCCTCATTATATTCCTGCGTCTAGCCAAGTTAGGTTATGTACTTAGTAGTGTATCCTTGTATAGCTTTTCTTACACCTCTTTCACTCTCTCCCATTTCTTGTACTGCAAAAAGAAAAGGAAAAAAAAAATGCTTCTTGCCATCCTTCCCGGGGACACGTGGACACCTAAACAACGCATACATAAGGTCGCTGAAGACACAAAGAATATATTAATATACTCTTATTCTCCATCATCTACTTCCGAGGTCCATTAACATCAAGTTCGTTGCACGTACTTCAGACTTCCTCAGCTGAGTGACCACATCAACTCCCGTTTTAAATGTTACGTGTAATAATGACACTTAATAAATTATCAGACGTCGACTTAAAAATTTACACATTTCTCGTATACATGTAAATATTCTATTGAACACAGGCAGGTGAATAAAATTACATACAAAAGAATTTCCGGAACTAAAACTTTTCTTTGTGTGAGAAACGACGATAAAAAGGTGCACGTCTGTTCCCATGGAGTCACAAGGTCCCCCGATGGTTCTTCCTTGGAGTAATTATCATGTCGACGGTTACTTCTCTGAACTGTATACAAGACCCTCGCTGATTTCCGCACCTCGTAGTGACTCCAAAGCTGCGAGGCCAAAGAAACAACTTCCCGAAGAAAATATATTAAAAAGACAACGTTGTATCTACTTTGTTCTAATAAACTGTTCAAGAGGAGCGGAAACTTGGGATTTACTTCACTAATGCTCGGGCTTTTTCCACCCTCTTGTGCCCCTGGCCGGCCTCCTTCACTCACAAAAATACATGAAGAGGGGGCCCTTCACTGTATATAAATTTCATATCTTTTAAGTGCATATGTGAGATTATCATCAGTTATTAGAAATTATAACCTGTGCATGTATTTCCTGTACATCATTATATTTTCTACGTAACAAGTGAGAGTATTCTTGGTACGTACAATAAATTATTCACGTCTTGTACCGCAATGCTCCATTCAGCCACAGCTTCACTAAGTTCAAGAAGGCATCGAAGCGTTTTGTCGCTGCTTGTTTGTATATTAACTATTACTTTGAAAGTATGACCATTTCTATGCAGCATACACCGGAAAGAAGACTAAAAGAATACTAATACACTACAAGGTCTATCACACACACACACACACACACACACACACACACACACACACACACACACACACACACACACACACACACACACGGCTGAGAAGTGTAATATAATTCGTTACTGGATTAATCTGCAGGATCAAATATCTTCTGTGAATTCCTGCACTTCTCACAACCTCAGCTTTTTGAAATCCTGAGATCCAGCTGCCTGTATTACATGCAAAACCTTTAAACACCATTCTGTGCGAGGCACGTACTGAATGCACTGACAAACGGGCACAAAACCTTCCTGAGAAAAGACCACGTTCTCATCCACGCGTAAAGAGAATGTACTCGGTAAATACAAGACCCAACTTCATTACGTGCTTTATAGGTCACATATGTCAAGGTCAGAAGGTCAGAGGTCACAGGGTCAGGAGTAGCGGACCAGTACCGGTCAGGGGAGTGAGTACCTCGCCCCACAGCCCACCGCCGTCCTGCTCCTCGTCTGGCACACCCCCACCCGCCCGAGGCCAAGTCACCCCAGCCCGACCCTCGCGTCACGCTCCACCTCTCACCGCCTCTGCCCCTGGACGTCTGTAGCCTGTCTGTCCTGAAGATGGTGTTTGGTTAAATTTTTTCCTCCTGATTATGAACATTTCGCCGAGGGAGAAGAAAGAAAAAACTTCCAAGGCATCGTGGATTTAGTCATAAAAGTTTTCGTTGTTGAGTGAATGACAGGAAAAGACTTAATTAATACATTGTTAGCGTACTGTCAGTATGGAACTTTGAGAGATTAGACAACATTACGGATAAGACTAAAAGATGGATATACATAAAATAACAACATGGAAAAAAAGAAAAAAGGAAGCTGAAAGAAGCCGTCAGGTCTACACGTGGCTGACTTTGTATAAAACCTACTTACCCATTTCCAGTTATCATTTACATCAGTAAGTTTGTCTAATCTTCTTTCAGAGCTCGCTGCTGACTCGGCATTGACAACACAGTGGCAGCTACATGTAGATCTATTGGTTTCTTGCAGCTTCTCGTAATGTTGCTAAGTCCATATGACGCACAAGCTTAAGGCTGAAGAAGAAAGTATGACAAGCTCTCTGTACCTTACTCGAATTCTCAACCTGCCTTACAACCTTTCATAATAAGTTTTGGACTTCAGCCAGTGATATTTACAAGAGTTTACACCATACTATCAAATTCTGATTTACCCTAATTGCATGGCTTCTCAAGTCAGGATGCTTATTATGCAAATTATCAATGTACATTGGGTACCATGCACCACCTTGACACAAGCCTCGCTGTAAGGAGCCGGTGAGAACAACAGGCTTCTTATGCGTGGGAAGAACCAGCTGGACAATTGACATTTCGTGTTACAAGCAAAGAAAGTTACAATTTCACCAAACAATAATTCTTTGGAAGTCTCTATTATTGTAGTACATACGCGCTTTTATTTCGATAGTTAGTCTTTACTGCCTTTTGTTTTCTCACAGCATGTTGCTTTTGGCAGTTTTTGGTTCTTTGGTCATTGTATTTATCTTAGGATTTTGTTACTCCTAGGCGAAGATTATTATTTGCTGTTGTTGTTGTAGTTGTTGTTGTTGTTGTTGTTGTTGTTGTTGTTGTTGTTGTTGTTGTTGTTGTTGTTGTTGTTGTTGCTGTTGTCATTACTATTATTATTATTATTATTATTATTATTATTATTATTATTATTATTATTATTATTATTATTATTATCATCCTCTGAAGCGAGTGGACAACAGAAGTAGGAGAGAAGGAGAGAAAAACTGAGGAGCAAGGAGTCCTGCGTTGTCTTTTCTTCTCAAGACATTTACTGGTGTACACAAAGGCACAGTTTCTGCTGCTGTTAATCAACCTTCTTTAGACATAAAGCAACGAGACTATTATCAAAGCGCTTCCACAGACGATATGTAACAACCTGTATAGACGATATACATGTATTTGTACCTTGCCCTTACGCTGCTGAGGTTCTGTGGATATATCTTATAGGTGAGTTTCTACGATCGAGGATAATGGAAGTCTTCATTTTACCCTTCTCTTATCGCGTGATGAGAGACCGTGCACAATTAGGATGATGAGAAGCCCATATCTAAGTAGAATAACTCAAGGGTGACCGGAAAAGTATGCATGTTCCTGAATCTAATATACACGGGGATAATCAGTGCAGCGGTGCGTGAAGGAGTGAGCGAAGGAAGAAGAGGAGTAAGAAGTGAGAATGCCATCCAGTGATCACTAATTGCTACTCCAGAAACATTAATCTTGGGCCTTCAGCTGTCATCCTTTCCTCTCACTACGCAGCCACGCCCTCCAGCTCTACTGCCTTTCCACACCACCAGCACCATGACCTTCCCTCACTAATAGAAACCCATTATAATTCCTACCTGTGCCATCCTATCTCCCTTCACTTCATTTCTCTCCGAGGTTCAGCCGTCATCACTCGCTACGCCCTTCTGCCCTTTCCTTTCCCTCATGTTCCTTCGCGATCTAGACTTTCTCTCCTAATCCATCATCCTTACTGGTCTTGTCATTTGTAGAGGACATACAAGCAGTGAGTGTGTGTCTGCTTGTATGGTTTTATTGCATTAGAATTTCAATCCGTGATACCTGAACGGGATAGCAATATAGGATAGGATATTAAGAAACTTTAAATATTTTTTTTACACGTGAAAGAGGCAAAGGTATAAAAAAAGCAAGGGAAAAATTCAAGTTCAATAATGACACTCTTTTAGAAGATTGTAATATCGATTTTAGGGTATTAGAAACTAACTGTGTGTGTGTGTGTGTGTGTGTGTGTGTGTGTGTGTGGTGCCCAGCCAGTGTGTTCATACAACCAATCTGCCTGCCTGACTCTCCACACCGCCCCTCTAATTACACACCATAAATATTCCCTCAACGTGACTCGGAAGTAACCAACAAGCGAAGGCAGGAACAAAGTCCTCGCCTTCCCTCCTGAGCGGTCAAGTAACTCCAAGGGCGCGGGTGTGCTGGACGCTGTTATGTGTCGTAAGCAGAGGAGTTAAGAGTTTGTAACACACGTCAAGGTTTATTATTTAATCTGAACGAGAAAACAAAAACAATGACCGCTTCTGTTTAATGATTTTGGTTCACATACAAGTTACTAAAAGTGAATGTCGACCAATAATATTTAACGCTTTGGTAGCTTGTCAGAGATTAGACTGCATTCTCAAATATTTCTGTGTGTCATCTCAATTATTGGTAACAGGCTGTATTGAGAGTTACTGAGATTTTTAATTTTGATTTCATGATTCTAGTGACAACTTAACAAGAATTGTGCAACACCAATGAAGGAAAACATCCATGAGAACTCAACTGATCTTCTCTTTGGCCTTTGACATTAGTCCTTATGAGGAAATAAAGTGTTTAAGAATAAGAGCCAAAACATCACCAAAGAGGAAGATAATGAGGAGGAGAACAGGTGATATTTTTGGCCATATCATGAGAAGTAAGCAGCGTCCTGAGAATGAATGTCAAGTAATAAAACATATCGCGAGTTCGTGGCAGACTGAGGCAAAAAAGAGCAAGATCATGAGGGAAAAGGACCGATAGGTGATATTTGCGGTTATGATATGAGAAGCCACCGGCGATCTGAGAATGAATGTCAAGTAATCAAACTTAAGTAAGACTGAGGCATCGAAGAACACGATCATGTGGTGAAAAACTTGTGAATGATATTTTCGGCCACGATATTACGAGAAGCAACCGATGACCTGAGAATGAATGTCACCTAGTAAAATTAAAAACTTGGAGAGTTCAAGCGAGACAAAGACCGAAGAGCAAGATCATACATAAGGAGAAAAAATGTTAGGTGATATTTTCGGACATGGCATCACGAGGAACAACCAATGACCTAAGAATGAATGTCAACCAGTAAGATTCAGAACAAAGGGAGTTTATGGGAGACTGAAGCACCGCAGAGCAAGATCATGAAGATAAAAATTGGTAGGATTATTTTCTGACATGGTATCACTAGCGACCTACTCAGGCTGGGATAACTCGCGGCTCAAGGCCAAGGGTGGTGGAAAGCCCCAGCTGTCCCAGGTGATGAAGCATAATTTTGGACGCCGGCCAGATAACACCTGTAACCCCAGGTGCGGAGAGACGCCTCGTGGATTGTGGTGGGGAAGTACGTGCGTGTGGAAATGAGTGGATGGGCGTGTGGGTATGACATGAGGATGAATGTAATGCTGTATGTATATATGTATGTATGTATGTATGTATGTATGTATGTGTGTATGCATGCATGTTTGTATTTAGGTTGGTAAGTAGATATGTGAACGCGAGCGAGCACACACACACACACAAAACAAAGGACAGTAATCCCTAAAATAAAGAAGACGTCTCGAATTGACGTAATAAAGTAAAATAAAAAAAAAAGTAATGATGATAAAGATGATGATACCACCACCACCACCACCAAGAACAGCAACAACAACAACAACAACAACAACAACAACAACAGTAGTAGTAGTAGTAGTAGTAGTAGTAGTAGTATCAGTACAATACTAATAACTGTCGCTTGTAATTTTATCGGAGCAATACTAAACAACACAAAGTTCAAGAGGTATCATGTGCATCCCAATGAATTCTTTGTGCTTCATTACTCACTGGCGATACAGTTAACTCAACATTGACTCTACAAAGGCGGGAAGGAAAGAGCAGGGAAGGAAGAAGTGAATGGAAAAGTCAGGGAGGGAAGGAAAGGAGCTAGTGGAGGAAGGGAGGGGAGGAGGGGAGGGTGGGGGATGGCGGGTCTTGAGGTTACACTATGTGGGTCGAGGGAGGCGGGAGGAGCGAGCACCTCACCACGTCATTTTGGCAGAAGGCCCATTAGCCATCTCCTCCTTGTACCGCCCTCGCCCCTCGCCACTGGATGACTCTCCACAGGATGTGTCACCAAACCGCCAAGGAACCAAAGAGCCCCGCTGAGTAGCACGAGGAGGATGAGGAAGACGTAGAAAGAAAAGTTGAACAGTAAGAAGCATGACAATTCTTAATGGTGTCGGCAATTATGAAAACGTAAAATAAGAGAGTAACCATCTACGTGTGTGTGTGTGTGTGTGTGTGTGTGTGATGGCAATCAAGGGAATAACAGTCATGAATGGTATACACGAACACCACAATATTTTGCTGAGGAGGCGAAGGGCCGCTGTGGCGTCACCCGACCCGCTGGCCCTCTCTGACTCACCGCCCCTCCATTACACTGTTACACTCCAGCGGGAGAGCAAGAAACGCACAACTGTTGTTTCGTACGTTTTTTTCAAGGCGTGATTGCCCGTGACTGCCAACAGGTACATCTATGCTCACAACCTGATTTCCCCATCCGGTAATTACTCTACTTGCTTCACCTGCCCCACGCTGACCTCCAGCACGCGGAGCACGCATGCATGTGGCGCCGCAGTGATGGCTGCTGGGAGGCACGGCACCCTCATGCACTATGCCAGGCGTCCTTCTCTTCCATCTCCCGCTAAACTTTAGATGCTGTTGTTATCATTCATATATTACTACACATACTGTTATCATTACGTTAATTTTTTTACCATCATATTATCATTATCTATAGTATTATTATCCGTTTTGTAGAGAGCACAACCTAATCGCGCACTCTGCATTTGGTTTGGAGGAATATTCGTATTACTACCGTGTTCAAGGTGCATCTTAAAAACTTAACTAAGATTACAGAATGAAGGGACTGAAAACCTCCCTAATCTATATTTTTGTTCTCACAATGAGGCAATCATACGGTGGTGGTAGTAGTACTAGTAGTAGTAGTAGTAGTAGTAGCAGTAGTATATTAGCTATAGGGTGTTAATAGTAGCATAAGTAATGATGGTGGTGGTTCATAATCTTCAAGTATTGTATTATCCGTTAAGGAAATAAAAATGAATTCATAAAAAAAATAAATAAATAAATAAAAAATCTTGTGCAGCGAAAAGAAAGTTCCGAAGTGATTAAATTTCACGTTCCCCAATAATGTTGTCGCCGGCTGGCAAATATCCATCAAAATCTGTTGTAATTACACCACTTGTCGACCGTAACTCAACTGTATCCCTCCATCCAGTCCAACGAAGCTGACCAGGAACCGCTAGCACCAGTCTCCCTTCACCGCAGGATCGGCCTCTCCCTCACTGTCCGGCAGAGGTTAGTGATATGGCAAACACACAATTTTAAGAACATATTCTGAAACACTTCTGTCCGCACTTCGACTACTTTTAATAGGCCTTAGTGCAAGTGACACGGAATTTCAAGGATGGTTTTACTTTTTTTAGTGACAGATTAACAAGACGGTCTTGAGAACCCGGCTAATTATCTCTGTGGCTTTTGAAAATAGTCGTGGTGAGGAAGCAAAGCGTTTCAGAATACGACTCTTAATACGATATAAAAGACTAATTCTCCGTATCCATCCCTGACTCTCAAGACGTCACGGAGACTCCACAGCTCAGTGACGCAACTCCGCCACACCCTTCATGTTCCATCTGCCAGCTACCCACCATTAACCAATTACACGCAGCTGCTTCACACTCTTGATTAGCATTTTCTCTCTTCACCTTGACTAACGTGAGCTTTCGAGAAATGGGACGAGGCGGTGACGTCGAATGGTAAAGGTTCTCGGGGCATGGAAGGAAGAAACTAGTACGTATGACAGAATTTACTGCCACGGCATGACCCTCCTCCGGGGACCACTAAGGGCGATGTGGATATTAGAGCGGAGAAGGGCGTGTGTGCTCAGCGTCGAGTAGGAGAGGGAGAAGGAAATGAATGTGTTGGCAGACAGCGTGGGGGAGTGAGCAGCAAGTTAGAAGTGCGATAGAAGTAGTAGATAGGAATGATAAAACGCTATCAATGAATATTAGTCTTCTCTATACGGCCAAAAAGGTCTTAATATTTTTTTTTTATTATTTTTATTTGACTATTCTTTATGATCTGATAATCGTGGGATTTTGCATGTAAAAGCTCCCCTGAATAACATTAATTAGGGTAATGAGTATCAAGACGTGATGACTAGAATTAAATAGTCAATCCCTCTTCTAATAGCTAACTCTAATCCAGCTTCATTACCTCAATAAGTAGCAATAACGCATCAATTCTCCCAGGTGGTGACGCAAGGATGTTGAGTGTGTGGCGGACTATCATAGTGAAGGAGTTAATGAATACTCTGCAATTCACATCCACACGGACGCTACCATTATCGTTCCTTTATCCACACACTCACCCCTTATTCAACCATTACCCTTCCTTTATCACACACACTCTCACCCCTTATTCAAACTCGCGCTCTTTATCCTTCATCTATTTTTTTTCCTGATCTTCGATGTGTCACGCACCCAGGAGCCTCACACGCGAGACTCCCTCACATCCAGGTCCTTAATTAACCCTCTGGCGGCTATAGGCTCTCCTCAAGCTTAATAAAATGAGATGGTGCAGGTTTTATAGTTTTGAAACATCACAAATAATTCAGGAAGTTGGTAGAGCAGTTCAGTTTTTTAAAGTTGCTGTGGTTTTATTTCACTGCTAAAGAATGTGTAGGGATACTCTTAATATTGAGCAAATGTCGTAACTGTCACTAATAGCTAAACGGTTAACGTCACACATACACACACACACACACACACACACACACACACACACACACACACACACACACACTAAAAACGAAAGCAATAAATCCCTCTCCCTCCTTCCCCGCGAGCTCTTTGTATAACTTTTTCTCACTACATCGCCGTTAGCGCTACAGGATGGAGAAAGCCCCTCGCTGCCGCACGATTGGAGGCGTTCAAAGCAGAATCAGCCAGTAAATCATACTACATACGCACTACAGACAGAGAGACAAGTAGACAGACGACCTTGGCGAGGATCCGTTGCTTCACTCTCTAATTACACCTGAAAATTGACTAATCATCCTATTACGAATCAAATTTCTCCGGTTATGCTCAACGGAATAAGAACTGAAAACTATCATGAAGCGCCTCTTTGATACTAACGGTGATTGGTAAGTGGGTTGAGGTTAGAAGTGTGTAGCTCATGAAATACCTCAGGCCAGGAACGTGTCAATCAATCCTAGTAGCCACACAACCCACACTAATGCCACGCTGTTCTCTCCACACACACACACACACACACACACACACACCCCGCCATCCGCCACGTCACCACCTACCGTATGTTTCACCAGTACGCTCCAGCAGGTAATATTCAACGAGAAAGCTGGGGGTATGAAGCACTTTCTCCTGCTCAGCCCCGCACCCTCCCACCCATAGGAGGGAGGGAAAGTCCGTCCCCTACCACTGATCACTGTCAACGGAATTACTCAGCCGTTCCCTTCTGACGGAGTAAAACGTAATACTTTCCCGCCTTCCATATATTGCGCTTGTGGTTTTATGGCAAGAGGTTAGAAACATAAACATGGTAAGTTGAGGAGGAGTAATCATAGCTTAAGTTTTTTGATTCCTCACTTAGAAAAAAAAAGTTGAGAAGGAAGAGTTACAGTTTCTATAGCTCGGAAACTCATATAAGAGAGTGACCTACCACAAGAGAAACTGAATGAGGTCTCAGTACTCACCTCCCACCGCCAAGCCGCGCTCGCCGACCCGTGCACACAACACTCACCTGAACAGGAAAGAACACTCATTAAAATGTTGCACAATATGAACAAGAACAGTATAAGCGCGCACAACATTCTCACCATTGTTTCAGCTTACTCACATCATCACACATCTGAATATCATGAACAGCATAATTCCACACCAAAATGAGAAATGCCATCAACCTCTTCTTTTTTGCCAGTACCGAGTCTTTCCTCCAACAGTCAATACTACTGTCAGCAATTCTCATAAAAACTACCACGTCACGACCTTGAGTAGCAGAACACACGAGCATTACCAAGCACGGGCGTTACCAGGCAGAACAAATCTTCCATTGACTTCAACATCCAGACCGCAGCATAATTTTCGTATTGAACAAAGCAAAACTTATCCATTATAGCTAAGCCCAATACTCTGACGCGGTGGTTCATGAAGGAAGTGAAGGAATAATGGAAATCAAGCAGGAGAGCGAATGCCAGTCTAGACTCGTTGTCTGAGTCGCAAGGTGATGTGATGACTGTACACTGCCACATTTGTGAAACATAAAACATTATGGAGAAAAAATTGCCATCATTTTGACAGGCGCAAGTCATGGCATAAATTATAACGCTACGTGTCGCGAAACAATCTCGAGGAAACACACACACACACACACACACACACACACACACACACACACACACACACATACACACACACACACACACACACACACACACACACTACACGCCTCAACAAACCCCACAAAATCCTAGCGAGGGCGGCTGACAGAAGGCTAAGTGGGGGGGGATGGAATGTAGATGTGGAAAGAAGGGAAGGATGGCAGGAAAATTAGAGAGGAGAGCGGCAAGGAATGAGTGGGCGGAACGCGGGCGAGCCTCGTCACCCCATGCACCCGCCTTGGCACGCCCGCTGAGTCACACTGCTGGAGGGAAAGTATGATACTGCTGGCGGTCACTGGAGGGATCAGGGACAAGCAAAAGTGACGGGGAGGAAAGTGCTCTGAGGAGACACGCGGAGACTTGAAGCTTTTTTTTCTTTCTTTTCTTTTTTGCAGACTCAGGAAAAGGAGATAGATGAAAGGTCTGCGGTGCCGTAAGAGTCAGCTAGTCTGTGTGTGTGTGTGTGTGTGTGTGTGTGTGTGTGTGTGTGTGTGTGTGTGTTCGTGTGGGTTCATAAGCGGCACCAACTCATGTCCTGGGTGTCCATCATCGCTGCTTCTCATTTCCTCGTCTCAATGCTGCCTCACCTCCCGCCCACCTGTCCCCGCCTCACAGGAAGCACAACACCTCCCTCCGGCGCACCTTCTCGTGTACACAGGTGAGGGAAGTATGCCGGAAGGAGGAAGCAGGTTTGAACAATACAGGTAATTAAGTCAACATAAGACCATCACAGGAGAGGTGCATGAAGCCAGTACGCCTACACGTGGCAGTTCCGTTAGCGCTTAAGTACAACATGCATTAACTTTCTATTATCATTCCACATATTTTTTTTTTCAAAGTGCATCAGTAACCACGATGACAAGACAAGAAAGAATCGTAATCGATAAACGTTCCTTGTAGAAAATGCAGAAAGTAAGATAAGTGTTGATTAGTAAAATTAAGACATGGTGCCATCCATATCTCGACTTTTTTTTGGCAGGTTGTAGCGGAAGTTTTCATGATTCTAGTGAGAGTTTAACAAGAATTCTGCGTCAGTAATGAAAAAAAAATGGTGAGAACCCAATTAACTATACGAGTATCTGTGTTACATAAAAGACTGTCCTTGACTGTCGTTGAGGCGTTCTTTATAATTGTTTAACCTATTTTCTCCTCCTGCTCTGATTTCATCCTACTATTGTGCTAATTGCTTTTCCTTTCTTCTTTCTACGGTCAAGGTGGGTGGGGGTTGTCATCTGGCAACTTATAGCGCTTGCGCTCGTCCCACTCTGCCTTCTCCGTTATGTTTAATAATAATAATAATACTATGAGTTTAAATATTAGCAAAGTATCGAACCCGACATAACTACAACGTACAAGTGACTGAATGACTGAATTATTTTCGGCGCCGCAAGAACAAGGTCACATTGGTCACCCTACAAATTGAAGAAAAATCCATCCCAAGTAAAAAAAAAAAAATAATAATAATAACTGAGAGCAAAATTCACAACTTCAAATTAAGTAATACACAGAAACCACTTATGGAGAAACACGCACAATTAAAGGAACGATTATTTACATTAATCTATCCCCCTCCCTTGCACCATCGAGGGACAGGAGACTGACTTCCGCATCAACCAGACAGGGAAGGGAGAGAAAGGAAGGTTGAGAGGTAAGACTCAAGGACGCGCCGATAACCAAGCGCTATTACCAAAGAAGAAAAACACACCACCACTGTACAAAAGCTTCCCGCCGGCAAAGCTCAGCAATTTTGTGGATAAAAATCGATGACCTCACGTCTTTCTCTGTACAGTTGGCCACCGCTAGAATGGTGATCTTCTTATGCCCTGGCCATGAGAGAGAGAGAGAGAGAGAGAGAGAGAGAGAGAGAGAGAGAGAGAGAGAGAGAGAGAGAGAGAGAGAGAGAGAGAGAGAGAGAGAGAGAGAGAGAGAGAGAGAGAGAGAGAGAGAGAGAGAGAGAGCAGAGGAAAAAGTGGAGGAGGAAGATGAGGAGAATTCTTGTTCTGTGTCACCGCTGTATATGGAAGCTGCAAGGAGGTGGAAAGAGGAGTGAACGGAAAGATGCAAATGAGTGTTAGTGGAGTGTGGGTGGAGAGGGGCCGCCTGCCGCAGGAGGGTGTGCAGTGGTGGCTTAAGTGGAGGTAAATATGGGTGGAGAGGAACTGCGCGGTGGGTGAGGCGGATTTTGCAAGTGGAAGCAGCGTCGCTGTAGAAACAAGAGGTTGAGGTGGAATATTTAAGAAAAATAAATAAATAAATGAATAAAAAAAATTGCAGTTCTTCAGTGACTGCGATTTTCTTTAATTTATTTCTAGTTATATATCAAGCTATCATGCTATTTACCTACCTACCTATCTATCAACAGTATTTATCTATCATCATCTATCTATTTATGTCTGTCTGACAGTCTGTTTTTATTTTTCTTTCTATTTTGAAAAGCCACAGAGGTGATTACTCAGGTTCTCATGTACGTTTCTCCATTTTTGGTGATGAAGTCTCGTCAAGCTATAACTACAATCATGAGCACCGCCTTGAAAACCCCAGTAACTTCCAGCACAATCTATTAAATGTGATGGAGATAATGCACTGAAACGTTCCAGAGTGTGGGTGCATAAAGAGTATTTTCACAACCTGCAGAGATTATTAGTCTGTTCTTCACGTACGTTTATTCCATTTGGTGATGCAGAAATCTCGTCAAACTCTCACTACAATCATGAAAACCTTTAGAAAAAAACTTTTAAAAGCCCCGAATAACTTCCACTAAAATCTACTAAATGAGGTCGAGATAAAACACTGAAACGTTCCGTGAAGAACACTCGTCTCCGCTTGCTACGCTCGTGAGTGACTTTTACGCAATTGAACGCAGCCACTTCCTGCAGTGCTCCGTCATCTCCCTTCCTTGAGGCTTCCGTCATTCCCTTCCGCACTCCCCGCCTCATTCAGGACATGCAGCAATAAAAAAAAAAAAAGGAAAAAAAAAAAAAAGACATGAAAAGGAGGAAGTCATCACAAAGGAGCTTTTCGGTAACAACTTCCTCCTCCTCCTCCTCCGCTAAACACTCAGGGAGGTCTTCCACACCACGAGTCTCCTAAACAATGCCTCAGCGGGGAGCGGCGCATTAGCGTCTGGGGGCGCAGGGAGGATCAAGCTGCATGGAGGCGGAGGTCGGGGTAGGAGTCGTGGGAGAGTAGGAGCCTCGGCATCCATAAACTCACTAATGACAGGTGTTGCTTGCAGGTACCCCCGGTAAGGGTGAGGGGAGGTGAAGGCCATATCTAACAAGGAGAAGGAGAAGGAATGGGAGGAAAAAGGAGGAAAACAAAGGGAAATAATCTGCAGCATACCTGTAGGTCCTCGAGGGGCTGTTTGTGGTGACTTTACGCTCAATGTACAGTGAGAGATATGGGTTGGGCGGAGAAGGAGGAGGAGGAGGAGGAGGAGGAGGAGGAGGAGGAGGAGGAGGAGGAGGAGGAGGAGGAGGAGGAACCAATTTTAACTAACTACTTGGTAAAGAAATATGATAATATAGATGAAGGAAGAAAGCGAAAATGAGCGAAAGAAAAGGGAAGGGAAAGAGGAGGAGGAGTAGAAAAAACAAAACAAAAGACAGGAAGAAACACAGAAATGTAAAAAAAAAAAAACATGAAAGTCGTGAGCGGGTGAAAGTAATGAAAGTATGCAAAACACGCTCAGAAAACAAACAAAATAATAAGGAAAACTAACTTGCAGGGAAAAAAAAAATAGCAATACATCCCCAAAAAAAGTACAGGAAGAAAGAAAAAAAAAAAAAAACACCCACAGAGGTAAGTGCACATAATCACATCGAGAAGAAACAAATAATGGGGCCTGAATCTTTCCCCTCCCCTTCCCCCCCCCTCTCTCTCTCTCTCTCTCTCTCTCTCTCTCTCTCTCTCTCTCTCTCTCTCTCTCTCTCTCTCTCTCTCTCTTTCTAAACTTTCACCTGTAATTATTGAGAAACTCATTATAATCTGGTGCGTGGGATAGGTGCCAAGGAGGGCGCGACGACGGACTGGCGGAGAGACGCACGAAGTGAAGTGATTAATAAAAAATTTCTTGCATGGAGCCGAAACAACTAAGATCAAATAGCGCCGGGTTATAAAATTACATAAAAATACTAATACTGTTGAAATCAAAGGTAAAAGTAACAAAAAAATACGGTACAGTTGAAATATAAAGAATATAACAAAAATATACAAACTAAGTGGGCTGGGATTTGAATACAGAGGGGCGGGCGAGGTGAGATGCAGGTTGCCCCAGGGAGGGAAAACATGGCCCAGCACTACGGGTCGTGTTAATATTAATATGGTGATGGTGATGTAGCGTCTCGTCTTAATGGCTTGGCTAAGGTAATGGCATCACTGTGGCCGTGGAATTATTCATCTGGTAACATTGGGTGTGTGTGTGTGTGTGTGTGTGTGTGTTTTCCCCCTTTTTCTTCTTCCTTCTTTGTGTGTGTGTGTGTGTGTGTGTGTGTGTGTGTGTTCGGGAGCTTCTTGTATGTGTTCATTTATTTGTTTGCTTTGTGGGTGAAGTAAGCCGGACACGAAAAAAAATAAATAATAAAAAAAAATAAATAAATAAACAAACAAACAGGCACGTTAGTTAATCAATGAATGGAAAAATTAGAGAAGGAAAAATTGAGTCCAAAATGATGTCCAGTTTAGTTCCGGATGTTTTCTTTTCTTTTTCTTTTTTTTCTTTTTACAAAGCCTGTTTTATATCCTCGTTCGATTCTTTTTTTTTTTAACTGTCCATGATAACTTTCCTGAATGTTAACTTCATGCGGGTCATAAATCAATAATTTAAAAAGCATCATTCTTTATTTTTTCTCTGTGATGTTTTCACTAGAACTTGCTGTGTATCACCAATTTAATATTTTTGTTTGTAGTATTTCAGACTTAAGCATCTCCTCATATATTTTCAGTTGGAATCATATGTTATTGCTTTCCTGGGATTAGTAACGTTATTTTTTGTTGATTAATGTCTCTGTGATCAATAAACTATTGATTATCTAATTAAGTAATAAAATATCTCACTAAATAACTATGCAACCAACTAAGTAACTAACCACCTATGTATCTACTCACTAAGTAATCAACTAATTTCCTATCTGTCCAATTAATCATCTAATTAGACAGATAAATAACATGCAAACTAACCAACCAGCTAACTGATTAACTGGCTATAAAATAAACAAATTACTGAGTAACCAGTTAGGTAGTTTGCTAACTGACTGGCAATTTGACTGAGTGAACTGCCGACTAACCAATTGACTACTTTAGTCGGTAATTGACTGAATGGCTGGGTAACTGACTGACTTAATTGAGTATTAACAAGCAATTCGTCACAAACAACACGAAACCTCTTAAACCAAAGCTGTAATGAAATAGCTGAAGGCAGCCGTCATTTCCTTACTCCTGCTTCTCCCTTCCTCCCTTCCTACCCGCCACCACCACCACCGCCGCCGCTACCACCACTGCCGCCACCCGGAAGGTAATTACTGTATGAGGCATTTGCTCGCGTCGCCTCAAGGTGTGGGCGTGTGATGACTTCATCTCTGTGGTCCGTCCTTTAAGTTTCTCTTGGATTTTTAAGACAGGAAGGGAGTTATTACAATTAAGATGTTTTGGCGAGTTGCAAGCACAGAGAACCACCCACGCGATGCACGGCTCATCCTTTTTATTGGTCTGGATGTGTTGAAGTCAAGGAGTCTAAAGAAGCTGTAGACTCCTTGGTTGCAGCGCAGAACAGTTTCCAGTGTAATGGTGAACAGATGCATGAGTGTTCATTCAAAATACAAGGTAATTACGAGATCAGGAGGGTGAAACTGATTGCACCATCCTATGATCATAAGAGCCTAAGAAGAACATAAAAAAAATAAGAGTTGTTGCAAGAAGCCGTCAAGCCTACACGTGGCAGTCCCTGCATGAAACGTATCTATCCATTTCTACCTATCATCCTCATCCAGAAGACTCCACCGTAACAAAAAAACTGTCAAGGAAACAGTGGGGTGATTGTGACCACAGCAATGACAGTTAATATCCAAGACTAATGCTACGGTTTATCAACAACAGATGATGGTGAATGTTCCCTTCTGCTGTAATAACCCACCGTCATTAGTCCAACGCCAACGATCATTACTGCAGCGGTCGTCTGAACCACACTGCTGTCACCACCCACGCCCAGCAAGAGCACACAGCACACATGTCTCCATCATCACCTTCATCGTCATCATCATCATCACTATCATCATCATCTTCAACATTAGGAACAAGGCCTAGACATGCCTGAATGGCCAGCCAGTCGAAAGAGACACTCATACCACAACAACAACAGGAAAAGACAATGAAGAAGACAATAAACTGGCGTCTCGGTAAAAGCAACGTCAGGAAAAGAATTAACAAAAAAATTATGTAGTCATGCAACCAAAGTACTTTCTTGACACACACACACACACACACATGACACACAGAGACACGAAAGGCACGACGGCAGCGGATCAGAACACCGCGCCGTGTGTCGCATCATGCACTGTTGATCGAAAGTGGCGTAAATCACGGTAACTTCAGGCACGAGTAAGTATTTCACCTGTGTTGCAAAAGCGTCAAGTAAAAGTGGTGTGTTTTATCTACTCGTTTTTCTTCTCTCAATTCCAACTTCATTTATCATTTATGTCACTCGTATTTCCTTGTTTGTTTTTTTTTCATCATTTTGCTTTCAAATAACGAAACTGTCTTGGTAATGAGTGAGTGAAAGTGAATGAGTGAGTGAGTGACTAACTGGCTGACTTATAGAATGAATGAGTCTAAATGAGTGAAATTGAGTGAATGAATTACTGAAAAAATGAGTAAGTCAGTAAGTGATTGAATGAGTGAGTGAAGAAAGGGCATGAGAGTGTAAGCAACTCAGTAAATAAGTGAAAGAATTAGCGAATGATAACGAGAGATTAAACAGTTGAAAGTGAATGAGTTACTGACTGACTAAAAAGCTAAACGACTGACTGAAGGAAAGCGAGCGAGCAAACAAATTACATAGTTTAACAGTGAGCAAGTAAAGCAATACGTGGGGAAATGTGTACTGGGTGTGTTTTGTGGCGGTGACATGAAGAGTGCGTGCAGGTGACCGTTTCTGGCTCCCTCCCACCTGGTGCAACACAGGAACATGAGTAATAGCAGGGTCACACAGCCGCCACTCACGCATCTGTCTCACACACGTCCCCTCCTTCATTTCCTCCTGTTTCCACTCTATTTTTTCTCTTCTTTTCATATTACTCCTTCACTGTTCTTTTTGTTATCTCTATCTACATTTCCCCTGTCTCTGCCTCTTGCCCTTTCTAGTTCTTTCTTCATCTTCCTTTATTTTTCTACTTTCATATCCTTATTATTCGTCTTCTGTTCCTCTTTCTAATAGTTTTTTTTTTCTCTCTCTCTCTCTTTTCCTCCTCCTCCTCCTTCACTGTTTTTCTTCCCTTCGGTACATTTCCACTTCCGCTTCTTTCTCTTCCTTTTCCTGTACCAATTTCTCATTTTTTTCTTGACTTTTCTTCTTCATCCTCTTCCTCTTTCTTCTTTATTACAGTGTTTTTATTCTTTTCCTTCTGTTTTTTTTTCTTTTTACTTCCTCTTAATTTTCTTTCTCTTTGTTCTCCTCTTCCACTGCAGCTGTTGATAAACCTATTGTTATGACTACTACTACTACTACTACTACTACTACTACTACTACTACTAATAATAATAATAACAATAATGATGGTGCCGCCACAACTACATTCTCCAAACACACCGATCACATACATACATTCTGCTGCTATCAGTCTCCATTGAGGGTAAGAGTATATCAGTGTTACATACAGTGGATGGAAGAGTACAAACAGTAATGGTCTTCAGCACGAGAAACATGCGTTTTTTAATTGCCAAGTTACTGAACAATTACACCCGCAACCGATAGCACTGTATGTGAATGAGTGAGAGAGTGAGGGAGGGAGGGAGGGAGTGAGGGAGAGAACGAATAGATAAATGAGTGAGGAAGGGAGGGAACGAGTGAATGAGTTAGTGAGTGAATGAATGTATGTAAACAAGTAATGGAGTGAGTGAGTGAGTAAGTGAGTGAGTGCGTGAGTGATTCATTAATTCTTTGTTCTCACTGTCACCTATTGTTACTTCCAAGACAACATAAAAAAAAAAAACTACTACGTTGCTGATGAATATAATTAATTCAAACTTCCATTATCTGCTACCAGTTCTACTAGCTCACCACTTCATTCACTACTTGTCCCAAGGGGCGTGCGTGGGCGAGGCCTATTAAACAAAGTCAAGGGGAAAATAAGAGAATAATAATGATAAAAAAAGAAGCAAGTAAGAGCTCAGTTGATGCCTCGTTAAACAACTAAACGCACAGACACACGTCACTGGTTAGTTAAGGCGGCATTCTTTTTAGGATGGAAGGAAAGCACACACACACACACACTTTGTAAGACGCTCAGAAGCCGCCTCACATTATTCACGGAGGGCAAACAACACTTCTGTCCAGGCTACTTACACGCCCCGCTGAACAGACACGAGTGATACATGGAGCCTCTAATTACAGCCACGCAGCGACAACCTGGGTGACACAAGCGGCAGTGAGGCGCCCCGCGTGTGCCCCGCCGCGGGTGTCTAAACGACGCTCCAGGCTGCGGGGACGGGACGGGGCGGAGGTGAGGCCACAGGGCGCGGTTAGGTCAAGCCGCAGAGGCCAGGGACTTGGGTAAAACGACAGCAAACTTACGACTTGAAGACAGGGAAGCAGAGACACGTACGTGCAGGTAGTGAAGGGAAAGAAGTATCACCTGCGTTTTGACTAGCGTGTCTTGAAGTGATCGAAATCCGTGACGTTGGTTTGTTTACAGTGCGACTTTACACAGCTCCCCGATGTGTCAGTGTTCATCGGACAAACTGAGTAAGGTGATTCGTGCTTGCACATACACACTTACTTTGCCTACCCACATAACAAAGACAAGAAGACAGATAGGCAGACAAACAGCGAACCCACACACACACACACACACACACACACACACACACACACACACACACAGAGGCGTGCACGCGCGCTCGCACAATAGACCCCGACATACTTTCCAGCGCCATGTGTATTTCGCTCGAGTGGGGAAAAAAGAGAAAATAATCGTAGTAGACAGCGCTGTAGCTTTCTCCCCTGTCGAGTTGTTTCCTGGCGAGTCGGAGCTGCACCAAGGCGAGGAGAGACGAGGAGGGCGGGGAGAGAGGGAATGCGCCCACACATTTTTCTATATGAGCGTGTATACGTGCATGTATGTGCGTGTTTTTTTTTGTGAAAGATCGACAGTAAAAAAAGGACAGTGTAGTTACCAAATGTTTTTTTTCCTGGTCACCACCGCCACAGTTACCACCGCTACCATCAACATCAATAACAACAACACTAATACCATCACCAACAATACCACTAATACCACCACCACCATCAACAACAACATCAGCACCACTAATAACACCACCACAAAGACGCCGCCGGCAGCTCTAACACTTTCTTCCCCGCCTTCCTGTTGTTGATGAGTGAGGCGAGCAGTGGTGTGTGTCGCCTATCGCTTCGTTTTTTCCGCAATTTGCTACATTCCCTGTGTTATCTGCCATTTTCTGATTTCAATTTTCCTAATTCCGCTTTAATACCACTGATTATCATTTTCTCTCTCTCTCTCTCTCTCTCTCTCTCTCTCTCTCTCTCTCTCTCTCTCTCTCTCTCTCTCTCTCTCTCTCTCTCTCTCTTATTTACTACCTATTACGTTGTATACTTGTTTTTATAACTATGCATCTGTCTTTATAAAAAATGTTGAGGCTGTAATGATTTGCAGCAATTCTGTAACACTTGAAACTGAATCACTTGCTTCGTAAACATGAAATAGGTGACCTCGAGGCAACGCTCAAACAATAAACCTATTTCACAGGATACCTCAAGACTGAGCTGCTTCTAATGAAGAATATATATATATATATATATATATATATATATATATATATATATATATATATATATATATATATATATATATATATAAAACTCAGAAGAGCTTGTTGTAATTACAAGACGATTAAGATCATAAATGACAGGAAGACCTGTCTGAGTTTTCTTTTATTAGCAAAATCTTAGAAATCACTCTCGGGGAGCAAGATCCACCTTCTAGAGGCTCAAAAACCAGTGGATTCCAACACTTGATGTGCATCCTTGATAGATATGAATAACCTGTGCACTGAAGAAGCCTCGCATCACGTCTCTGAAGGGAGTAAGACTGTAGTCCAGCCTGGAAACTACCTTTCCTCTTAGCCAACCTGATCCCGGTCATAAGTCTACTAACGTCCTATAATCTTTTCCGCTATGTTTGGAGTTTTCTTTCAGTCTTATTGGCAATCGCCTTATACAGCCCGACAATTGACAGATTCTAAGAAAATCAGGGGAATTATGATCAAGAGAAAGCACAAACTCCTAAAGTGAAGTCCACAATGTTTGTATAACCACCATAATCACTTGTGTTTTAAATATATTTTTAAAGGCGTTGCAGAAGTAGCACTTACCAATTGAGAATAAACAACAACAACACCTTCCTTATCAAACCAGTCCTGCACGGGAGGACTGGTGCTGGTGAACTTGTTCTCATTAATGACACGTTGTCTCCGTGGAAAGTAAACCGAGTTATAACGCGCCGACAGGATTTACGGATCTTGAGGCTACTGGGTATGGCTTCCCTCTGTGTAGGCTTAAGGGATAATAATTCATTATGGCCCATAAAACATTATATGGGCTGTAATCAGACACGCACACACACACACACACACACACACACACACACACACACACACACAGTCTCTCTCTCTCTCTCTCTCTCTCTCTCTCTCTCTCTCTCTCTCTCTCTCTCTCTCTCTCTCTCTCTCTCTCTCTCTCTCTCTCTCTCTCTCTCTCTCTCTCTCTCTCTCTCTCTCTCTCTCTCTCTCTCTCTCTCTCTCTCTCTCTCAGAATGACGAAGACCAAAACCATACTCAGTCTTTCCTCCTTCCCTCGACAACACATTTCTTGCATAGTTTTTCATCGTGTTGTTTACTTCTTATCCATCACGCTCTTCACGACCACTAACCATCGTCTCCCATCACCCCACCTCCCCCTCCTCGCCCCTCTATGTACACAGGCCACCCCTTCATCAACGGTGCTCTCCATCTTCATCATCCCCGCCCCATACACCATCACGAGGCTCACCACCCGCGTCCTGCTCCCCGTGAACGCAAGGCAAGGCAGCGACAGGATACATGGGCTGGTTCACGTGTAATGGAAAATGACACTTTTAACATGCACCGTCACAAAGAAAGATAATCGACGTGGGGAAGTGACTCTGTGTAGCGGCTGGGTGTCCTGGGAATGAGGAAAGAAAGACGGATGGGGAAGGAGGGAGAAAAGATCAGGAATGTGGGGAAGAAGAGGGATTGGTTGACTTGGCTGGTGGGAGTGAAGAAGGGAGGATATGAGAGATGTATAGTAAGAAAGAAATGAAGGAAGAGAGAAAGTGAAGATAAGGATGGAAAGACAGGAATGAAGGTAGGTAAGAAGCCGGAAAAGGAAGGAGGAAAAGATGGAAGGAAGGAAGGAAGGGAAGGGAAGGGAAGGGAAGGGAAGGGAAGGGAAGGGAGAGGAAGGGAAGGGAAGGGAAGGGAAGGGAAGGGAAGGGAAGGGAAGGGAAAGTAAGAAAGAGAGAGAAGGAAAGGAAAGGAATGAAAAATGGAATTATGTCAAGAAAGAAAGAAAGACAGGAAAAAATAGAAAAAAAGAAAGGAAGAAAAGAGAAAATAAAGAAGGAAATTAAAGAAAAAGTGAAAAGGATATTGAAGAAAATGGAGGAAAAAAAGAAAAGAAGAATGTAAAAGAAAAAAAAACGCGAAGAATGTAAGTTCGTGAATAGCAGTGATGAAAAATGAAAACTAAGACCGAAAAGTGAAAAAGCGATGGAAAAAAAGCTGAAAAAGAAAACACTACGAAAGGAAAGCGTAATGATATGGGGAGAAGGCACCAGGAATGCGAGGACGACCAGAACTAATGTATGGAGTAAGGAAGGAAGTAAGTACCACGTATATGAAGCAAGACAGAGAGAGAGAGAGATAGTGATGGAAATAATAAAAATTGAAGTTGGGAGGAAGCAAAAAGTCAAAGGAGAAAAAAAAAAAACAGACAAAAAAGATGAGTTACTGGAAATTGTAATAATGTAAGACTGCACGAAATGAGGATAGAAGATAAGAACGATATATGCAGACTAACTACTGTTCTTTTCCAGCTGGTGCGGCGCTGCTCACGGTCCTTCTGTTACAAAATACACGTCATTGCAAACTAGCCAACGTGTGGAAATCGTTGCACTTGAGAGAATTATAGACTAGTTTTTTTTCTTTCATTCTTTTCCTTCTTTTTTTTCCATGATCCGTTTTCATCATTACGACTGATGCCCGCTTTCATCTTTGTTTTAGATACTTTCACTTCTACAGTTATATGCCTCAGCTTATAACTCTCTCTCTCTCTCTCTCTCTCTCTCTCTCTCTCTCTCTCTCTCTCTCTCTCTCTCTCTCTCTCTCTCTCTCTCTCTCTCTCTCTCTCTTTCGCTGCTTTCTGTTTCTGGTATGCGAATAATTTATGTTCCCTTGTCCACGTAGCATGTCTCCTACCCTTCTGAATACACAACGGCCATTCACTCTCACCCCTATGAACTTGAACAAGATATATCCCTCTCTCTCTATTTACGTAAGTTTATTGCATTCCTCTTCCCTTGGTCATATAGTTCTGACTCTTCAAAATCCTGAAGTAAATATATTTGGCCCTATCTCTATTTCTGCAATACATATTCATACATAAATGCACACGTATAGACTGACAGATAGACACACATAAATGCACTAACTCTCACCTACACACATATAAGAGAAAAATAAACTACCCCCGTTTTGAAGTAAAGTTATGAACTAGTTTTTCGGGTCATTTCGGGTCACTGCAACTCTCTCCTGGTGCCGTTATAGTGCATGGACCTTCCCTTAATCCTCATGACTCATCCCTTCTGTTCAGGATAAGGCAATGGCACTACTGTTATTTCATGCAAATCATGCCACATTTTTATGGTGTGTCCGTGAGGCGCTGCATGACTGACCTCTGGGTTGTGGCCAAACACGTCCCACCGCTCCACCCATAGAAAAAAAATCCTCATTATTCTTGTCATTCTTTGGGAGAATTTTAAGACTAAGTAAGCTGTATTCATTAATATGGACATGCTGTGACTGCGATTCATACTTAAGTTCTCTACTGATTTTACGAAAACTACCGAATGTGTGATTACATAATGAGATTTAACAACCTCGTCATACTGTTTTTTTTTTAATTAGTGGATGGTTAACAGCTTCACTTTTCTCCTTATTTATTTTTTTTCTCCCTTTTCTTTCTTTCTTTCTTTCTTTCTTCCTTTCTTTCCTTCTTTCTTTCGTAAATGTTGATAAGATTGTTCAGGAAATTCGTGAGAATTCCTTTTCTTCCTCTTCTAAAGAAGCTCCAGACATTTTACCCCAGTGTGTGTGTGTGTGTGTGTGTGTGTGTGTGTTTTATCCTTTCTACACAGTCATTACGCAAGACCATACATTCACTTCCCTCTGCTCGTCTCGCCGTGCAGGACTCTCACGCTGCCTCCCTGCACCGCCACCACACACCGCGCTGTCATCTCTGAGCGACGCCTGTCACCCGGGAGCCTCTACAGTGTTATTTTCCTATCAGAATGAGACCCACAAAAACCTCACTTCGAGAAGCGTCTTTGTGGTGTCTCTATTAGGCAGGACACTCAACACTCTTGCCGCATTTACGACTTCCAGTTGAATCCCTCTGAGCAATTCAATATACACATGATCATTGTTGTTGCTTACCACTTTTGGAAGTAAGTAATGTACTTAATTTGTTACGGAATATTTACAGAGGCATTGCTTTCTTACCAAATGATGACACTACCGTTTTTTTGCCTCTGTAAAGGATAATCATTATTGTCTCATAGTCTTTAAAAGCAAACTGTGGACTTAGCATACACAGAAGGCATTGCTTTCTTACCCAGTGACGACACCACATAAAGCAAAACAAGGCCACTCCCCAAACAGATCTACAAACACACATACACATAAAACAACCTGTATTTGGCGCTTCCCACAATCTTCTTCGGCACGATGCACGAAAAAACACCACCATTTACGAGCAGTTCCCGCTCCCTCGACTCCCGGGAACGCCAGGCATCACGGATTTGCCCTACAATGTGCCGCCGACGATTCAGGTGGCGCTGCAGACCTCACACTGATGTCGCGTTGTGGGTGAAGCGCACAGGGAGGTGGGGGCCGCCGCCTGTGTGTCCGCAGGAAGGTGGGGTTACGCTCACACCTCCAGCAACGAGGCAATATTTAGGGGGAAGCATGAACGGGGTAAAGTGCTTCGGCTCAATCAAAGGTACTGTGGAATAATAAAGTGTTGGTCAGAATCCATTAATCTTCCTTCTTCTCTGTCTAGCCTTCGTGCCCCTCCACCACTTGCCGCAGTCTATTCCTGTCGGTTACGTCATTCACTCACTTTTCTCAAACAAAGACACGGTTCACTTTCCTCTGCGTTAACGAGTATTGCAGGAATGTCGTTTGTTGAGGAATATTTCATTCGTCGAAAAATGTTGGTCAGCAAAACTTCCTTTGTTAAGTCAACTCACGAGGAGTGAAGTCAAAACACAATTCAAAGTTTAAAAACAACTTGAAGACGCACATTCCTATGCTTTTGTAAACATTAAGACCAGTTTCAGTGACCCTTAGCGTATGAATGAGATGAGAACTGGCTAATAGACATGTGATTATGACTGTTAAGTTATTTTCGTATAAATTCGTGTGTTGACAGAGTTGAAGATACATAATGTTTCGCTAATGTGTGTCCACCAAGAACAAGTAACGGCAATTGTACATCACATAGTCGAGACCTTGAGAATAAGAACATAAGAATAAGAAAACAAGAGAAGTTGCAAGAGGCCCTCATGCTTACATATGGAATTCCCTTTATATAAAGCATATCTACAGTACATGTTTCCACACATCATCCCCATCTATAAATGTAAGAGTACGATTCATTTCAGATACTAGAGCTTTAATCATCACCATTGTCATCATCAGCCTGCATAATAATTTATCTACAGTACATAACAACATAAAAATATATGATTGGAACATAAGTACAAAGATCCCATACTCCCCTAGCCACTCTTCTCTCCTAGCTATGCACCATTCCAGGCCTGCCCAAGCCACTACTCACCACCCTCACGTAGGGATGATGTAAAACGTAAAAACTTGAAGCCCCCACGTCATCAGGGCCTGCTGACCGGAAGTGATGGCGTGAGAGTTGAGGTGCGCCGCCCAGCCATGGAGGTAGTCACTGCTGTCCGCCCATTGTCTGCCGAGCGCCACGCCCACGCCCAGCCAATTGCGTCACAACATTGCTAGACCAGCTGTACCACCACTCCACTCTCTCTCTCTCTCTCTCTCTCTCTCTCTCTCTCTCTCTCTCTCTCTCTCTCTGTGGCATTTGTTCATCACCACACCCATATGGGGACAAGCAACATGAAATGCTACAGCTTAAACGTCATTGTCGTCATTATTTTGTAATCGTTTCATTCTTCTACAGTACAACAACCTTCGCCAACTTTCACCTCTCATCAGTATCAAAATATGAATACTAAATGCGGACGCTGGATGAGCCTAATATTACTTCGCTACAAAAGATCAATTCACCTTCTTTCCTTTCAACAAGAACCATCAGACAGGCACTTACTCTCGCCTTGTCGCTCGAGCAGTGTCCCTAACACCTGCACACCCAAGGGCTAGCTGAGTTCTCAATGATACGTGGGTGTTTTTATTTTCCTGCTCCCATCCGGCCTTGTTGCTCGCTGCGGATTTAAATATCAATTACCAACATGGATATATTTTGTACCCTTACACCTTGTTGCTGATACGCATTATCTCTCTCGGTTCTCCTATTTTCTTTTAGGAATCGACAATATCAGCAGGCTTTTTTTTTTCATCTATTTTTTTTTTTTTTTCTATCTCGGGTAATTTCTCTGACACATAAGAAAAAATAATAAGCATTTTCTTAATTCGTATCCGTATGAATTTCTCGTTTTTATTATGAATGCGCTTTTAACAGATCCAAAAACAAAAGTCTTAAGTGTAAATTCGGAAAACTCTCATTTTAGGGAAGAAGAGATGCTGGTGGTAAAATCTTATACCTACAAACATGTGCAGGTAAAAGAAATCTATTTCCAGCTTTGGAAATAAGAAATATAAACATCGATTAACGGATTACTTAGAAAAAAAAAATGTGCTGTACTTAATATATAAATTTAGTAAAGTCTAGAACGGTGCAGCGGAGAGCGATCCAAACAATAAACATCCCGCGAGGTCGATGAGTGCGGCGCGGCCCTGCCATTGCCTCACCAAGTGTTAAAATTTAATGTCAGGAGAGGAGCTACGCCACATTGACCTTGAGGGAACGACATGTGTGTTTACCTATCAGCCCTGAGCCCGTAGCTGAGGGAAAGGGCGTGATATATTATTACTATTCTTTTGTAAGGCAGTGCATTTGAATTTTTAGTATTCTGACTTTATAATTTTGTTAGTTTGAGTGTTTGGGAAGGGACGGGCGGAACCTTAGAGCAAACAGGCCGTCCCAAGGTCAGTACAAGAGTGCTGTCCTCACATATCTTACTCTCCTCCCACACCACTACCGCCGCCACCACCACCTGTGCGCCCTCCCAGCAGCGTTGAACCTCTCCCTGCCTGCCACCCATTCATCTCCATCCCTTCCTCTTCTCTACGATTCTTCACATTTACCGTCCTGCATCTCTTATTTTTAGAGTTTGTAATAAGGTCCAACATATCTGATGTTGTTTGTTCTTTCTTTACGTTCCCTAGTGTTTCCCATTCATCTTATTGTTCCTACGTGGCCTCTCCACATATCGCTCTCTTCTCCCTTTTCTTTAACACCACATTTTGGCAGAGAGAGAGAGAGAGAGAGAGAGAGAGAGAGAGAGAGAGAGAGAGAGAGAGAGAGAGAGAGAGAGAGAGAGAGAGAGAGAGAGAGAGAGAGAGAGAGAGAGAGAGAGAGAGAGAGAGGCAGAGGCAAAGACAGATAGACAGACAGGCAAACAAACATACAGATTGAGACGGCAAGAGACAGCAATTGAGAAAGCGTGTGTGTGTGTGTGTGTGTGTGTGTGTGTTTACTGTTCCACCCAAAGTGCCTGCGCCCCTCCATACACTCTCACGGCACCGTTAGTCTAAGCACAGATTTACTCCTTCACGTGTTGGCAGCGACGTGAGGTTTGCGTGGCCCCACCAGCCTATGTCAACAGTGCCTTTGCCAGAGGAAAAAAGACTGATGTAGGGAAAGGTTTCGGCCGCTGGAGCAATCACAGTAATCTACAACCATACACGTCGGAGAGCAAACCTCTATTCATCCACCCAGGAAGCGATAAACCAACGGTCTCTCTTTGCTCTGAGCTTGTGTAGACTGCCAAGGTAATGTAGGGAGATACTTTTATCCATTTACCTCTATGGTCGTCCTTTGTTGACATGCAGTGTACTTTACGAATTAAAAAAAAAATGTTTGCACGAACACACAGAGAAGAGAGAGCGGGAGGTTAATTTTATAATTTCTCGACTACTGAAGTATTTAAATAACTGTAGTACAAAAATAAATGCCTAGAAAATTGTAGGTTATTATGGGAAATACTTAAAAACAGTGAAAGGGTTAAAACATTCGCATTTAGACGACACGTTAATTTCATTTTGATTAATATCGAGACTGTTATAACCTGAAATTTCCACCAGCGTTAATAATACCAACGGCTGGAGTTTAAATACTACCATCACGTTTCCCTCCCTGCCATCAGATAAATAAAAATGCCACTTGCTTCAGGGTTGATCAAGTAACATTTCTATGAGTTCAGATAAATTTCGTAAAATTCCTGACACCGTTGAAAAGCTCTCTTATTTCAGTGTGGCATTGGAGAGTCCATCGCTAACCCTTATGATGCCAAGGGTCTGCCTCCTGCCCCTTGCTGCTGGTGTGGTCAGCGAAGGGGCAAAGAGGAGCAGATCCTTAACAAGTAGCCTCCGGGAGAAGAGAAATTCTAAGCGAAAAGAAAGTGTATATACGTGGCAAGAGGAATTTATGTGCCGAAGAGAAAGAATAGAGGATAATTAGAACGCTGGTGTTACAAAAGGCCCCTGTGTTAGGAACGGCGATTGTCCTGTCTCTTATACCACGGGCTGCCTCCCACACCGCGCCCTTCCCGCCGCGTGATGCTTCTCTGCTGCCTGACCCGAGTTGTTGAGATGACCGCATGCATACACTTATACACTCCCTCAACATCACCTAACTATTGAATTAATTTATGGCAGAGGACTCTTAACATGTTCCTCAATGAAATCCACTTTGGCGCCCTCATCTAATTATGTTTAGTGTAATAATTTTGCCAGGAGTTAACGGACCATCAGCTAATAAGATATATTGTATAGTTGGCTTCTTAAATACTATGTTGTAGAGGAAAACTGGCTGTGGGAATTCCATCTACGAACTAAACCTTATTACAGTCTTGCTGGGTTAATATAATCTCTATGGCTGCCCAACAACGTAATACAGAGACTGATGACTTTCTTAAAAGCGTGACTGTATAAATAATGTATAATTTCGTGAACTTACAATGCACACCACGCAATGAAGCGTGGGAAATGAGGTCGTGATGACGTCAAGAAGTGGAAGGAAGAGGAGGAGGAGGATGTCACTCAGCAAGAACATTTTATACTGATTACATTTTCAGCATTGTCAAGTTGTCAAGGCTGAACTGCGCTGTCATTCGGAACGTATAGTGACGCTTCACACCTGCCTTGGGGTGACACGTCATTCAAGCTGCCAAAGTTCACACACCAAACTTTTTTTTTTTTTTCCATCCACGCACGACGCGGCACGTCTCGGCGTTTCCACTTACGCGGAACCCACACGTGTGTATTACTTCACATAAAAAAAAAAAGGGAAATCATACAAAAAAGTAAATATGTACCGAGACATGTTTCGCCAATCGACTTATAATGAAAAAAAAGAGAAGTGAAAAAAAAAAGCGATTCATAAAAATATAGTAAGGAATAATTAGACATCTTTTGCTAGCCAGTTCATTAGGCAAGATAGAAAGGCACTTTCCATACTCTCTCCTGATCCGTTGATTGGTCAATATAATAGGAAGCACAAACGGGGTCATATGATACCACACGTCATATATAAAAGGCAACAAAAATATCTGCAAACAGTTTGGAGAAATTATCAAAACATTTACAGAGAAAAAAATAAGTACTAGGATTTGTATCATAAATTTAAATGCATATTATAACGGTGACATTTTTTCTATAGAACCATGAATTATGGAGTAAGTTTTCGGTATTTCTGAGGGATGTGTGAAAACCAGGTATTTACGCTTCCAATGAAAAATGAATCCATCTGTATCATTAAAACCACAGTTCAGCAGATACCCTTTTTATAAACCAGGAAGTCTCTTGGCGTGATGTTATTTTCAAATGTTCTCATATAATCATGCAACATACCTTTCACTTGCCTTTTAGCTATTTTTGTCATCGATATATTTGCTATTCAAAGGCTGGTTGCCGATCACTAGAAATCGAGTGATTTCCTTCGATAAAGCGTAGATTTTTTTCTAATTTTTCATACAGCTCCCCTGGCAGCCACATCCTGGGGCGCAGCGGGAACAATGCGCACCACGAGTACCATCGCCACATTCTGCAGGAGGGTGACCCGGAATAACCAGTCTTGCTACGCCTTTGCGGTTTTTCACTTTTTTTTCCCCCCTCTTTCTCTCCCAGTCGATTTTTTTTTTTCTTTCTCCACCGAGATTTTTACTTCCTCCCAGCTCACACTCGTCGCGTACCCCCTTGGGCGAGGCACCGAGTGGGGAGGTGGCGGTGGCGTCCCTTGCACTAAATCACTTGGGCTGCCGGAGTAATAAACCCGAGCGCCTCCCTCCGTGGCCTCACTTTCCCTTCCTGCCTCGCAATGCCCTCAGCCATATCCACCTCGGCTGTTTGATCCGCCGATGGTGGGATTATTTATCTATGAACATTTTTTTGTTCTGAATCAAGTGAAGATTCAAGGCGATCTGGTTAATACATTGACGCATCATTCCTTCACTGATTATACACAATAATTCATAACAGAAACACGTGTATAAAAATCAAACCCAGAAAAGTGAGTGATTATATATCTATTTATTTATTTATTTATTTAACTTATTCAGATCCGCAACAAAGGGCTAATATGATGTTATGATGTTTATTTGGGTCACCTTGCATAATTTAATTCAGCAAAAATAAAACACACGCAATAAAAGATTTCAACTATTCGGTCTCTCATTTTGATATCAATGGAGACTTCCCAACTTGTACCACACTATTTATTTATTTATTTATATTTTTTTTATCCTTACTTAGAAACCATATGAATAATTTTAAAATCACCCAAAGAAAGAAAGAAAAAAAATGTATGTAGAATCTAAAAGACCCTTAAAAAAAAAAACACACACACACAAAGAAGGAAAAAAAAGACCAAACAAATCACCACAAAAAAAATCTAAAAAGCCCTACCAAAAAAAAAAAAAGACACCAAAAGAAATAAAGAAACCCAAGAAGGAAAAAATAAAAAAAATAAATGAAAAAATGCATCAAAAACTTAAAGACCAAAGCAGAATGTCATTGTGCAGTATTACAATCCAAGTGTACAGTACAAAAGCGCCTTCCTCGGCACCACTGTTACGCTTCACTACCCATAACTGTTTTCTCCGTTAGCAGGCGCAACACAACACCCGTGCCCCTCCAACGATGCTAAGACCGCTGCCCACCACCACCACCACCAGGATGCCCCACTCCACCTCAGGATCTCTCAGCTCGGAGCGGGAGCCCTAATGGTGAAGCAGAGGTGATGCAGACAAGATATTCCTTCTAAGCAGTTTCTCATTTCTCCTGTTTTATTTCTATCTTCTGTCTATTGTCTTCCTCTTCTTTCTTCTCCTGTTGCTGCTGCTCCTCCTCTTCCTCGTCCTCTTCCTCCCTTTCTTTATTTTTCATTCATCATGTCCTAGTTTTTCCCTTCTATATTTGTTTTCTATTTTCCTCCACTTCCTTTTCCTTCATAATCAGAATAGGAGTAGAAATAAAGAATTTAAGGCCCATGATGTTGGACTTGAGAGAGAGAGAGAGAGAGAGAGAGAGAGAGAGAGAGAGAGAGAGAGAGAGAGAGAGAGAGAGAGAGAGAGAGAGAGAGAGAGAGAGAGAGAGAGACCTTTAAAAGAATATTAGGTGATTGAAATAGACTCAGTAATCAGATAGCTATATATGAGCACACATATGTTCCAAGAAACCTGCCCTGCAAACCCGCTTATTCTGAAGTCACACCGTCACACCGTCACACCGCTTTTGACCTCCACAGCACATACTCGTACTTGCCTCGCATACCTGCAAATCCCTCTTGACACGCTACCACTCCGCGAACACTCCTTTCTCTCTCTCTCTCTCTCCAGCACCACACCGCCACGTTATGCTTCAGAAATCAGTCCAGAAGTGATTGGTTCACTAGGCACTAGGGTAGTGACAGCGAGGATTCAGGAATGTTAAGTGCGTATGTAGAATGGTTGCTGCTGTAATGTATTAGCATCAGTGGCAGTGACATTACTGTATTGTTATTTTCATTATCATTAATGTCATTTTCATTATTATTATTATTATTATTATTATTATTATTATTATTATTATTATTATTATTATTCTCAATAGTAGTAGTAGTAGTAGTAGCAGTAGCAGTAGCAGCAGCAGCAGCACTAATAGCTGAAGTATTATTACTGAATCAAGAGATAAAGTAACAATAGATGAAGGCTTGAATGACGGAAGGGATAACAACAGCGAGTAAAATGGTGTGATGTTGGTGAAGTTAGAGAAATAAGGAAAAAAAAAGAAAAAGCTCGTCAAGGACGCTGAGATGTAAACCTCGGAGCACGAGTAATAGCGATGCTGGTGAGGTGGTGATGGTGGTGGCTGTAGAGTTGTGGTTATAGTGGTCGGGAAAGTGATCCCAGGAGCAACGAAGGGCGGTGATGTAGAGGTGAAGGGGAGGGAGGCGCGTGATGAGGCGGCAAAAGAGGGTTTCGAGCAGGGCCAGGCTATGCCCCGCCCACAGTGCCCACGGGGGGAACTTTCGCCTGTTTCCGTCAGTGAAAGTGGGCACGGCACCCACGGTCGCGTCTTGCCGCCAAAGGTTACGTGGGAGAAACCGAAGCCAGATCAGTGTGTGTGTGTGTGTGTGTGTGTGTGTGTGTGTGTGTGTGTGTGGCGGAGTCAACAACCCCATCCCCACATCCATCTCTCTTTCTCTATTTATTTATGTCTTTGTCAGTCCAGCTATCACCTGCACATCCTTCCTCCCTGTTCCTCCTATCTATCCGCAAACCAGATACAGAGTACAATCAGAAGGCTGAATTTTTTGCTTGTTAAAAGGGGCACCAGTTAAGTTTTAGCTTATAAAGGAGAATGACCGAAAACATTTCTGACTTACCTTCTTTTTACTTTCTTACGCTGTTTTCCTTATAGAGGTGTTATAGAAATTCGAGTTTTCTTTTTCTCTTTCTTTTTCTTTTTTTTTACTTTTTTGAATCAGCGTATTAGCAATCTTTTTCCTCCTATATTTTGTGCTCTTGGCAGCTTCCTTCATGTATGGAAAAGAGTAAAGAAGAATTATTTAAAAAAAAAAACATATAATTTTATCATTTTGTGTAACTCTTTACATAACGTTTTCAATGAAGGCGTCGAGGAATTTAAGTGACTGAAGAAAGCAACATAAGAAATACAAACACACGTGAAGAGAGGAGGAATTTGAGAGGAGCGGCTGTTCACATTAACGCTAGGAACATCTCTATACCTCGTGGTGGTGGCGGCGGCTGCTCTGGGGAGTTCACACAGCAACTCCAAATCTTCCATCACGGACATTAGCGCGCCACAACCACCACCCTATCATTAATACCACTTTCACCTGCACCACGACCACCATTACAGCCCCCCATCACCTCATCCAGCTGATAGGGGCATTCGTAAAATACAGTCGCTATTCTTACTATTACTATAATTAATATGAGCGTTCATCCTCCCTGTGCACTCGCGGGTCAAGCCAGAGCACACACGCGGCACGATGGGCGGCTGGCCTCGGGAGCAGCGCGGCTTGGGATTCAAAGGACTAATAGGAATTCTCTCGGCAACGCTGGAAGGATTAAGAAAGGAAAACAGTCAAGAACGCAAAGGGAGCCCAAACTAAAACTCTCTCAAGAGCATTGGAAGGGCTAAAAGGAACTCTCTGAAATACAAGACGGACTAAAAAGAAGAGACTCTACTTGAAAATGCTGGAAAAAGTAGAGATACTATCTTAAATACTGGAAGGACTGAAAAAAAAAAAAATGAAAAATTGAAACAGTGTACAGATTTCTTGACGGACATGTAGTTTGAGACGGAAAAAAAAAAGAAAAAAAAAACGGAGGTATCAGTGGGGAAAATTAACGTGGTTCAGGTTTCCGCTGAGATTCACTCCAGAAAGCGAACAAATTCTTCCCACACCAATTTCGTCCTGGTATACTGCGTTGTACCATACACAGTGGCGCTACACACGTACTCGTACCTACAGTCATGGTCAGAATAACTTGCTACACACACTTCCAATGTATTTCGTTTTTTCCCTCAATCTTAAGTACTCTGATTACCTTAAGATATATAACTGATCAGGGTTTGCAAGATTATTAACAGAGCAGAGAACTTAACCTTTCATTGGTCGACAGTATTGTAAACAGTAACAATTTTTCTAGAGATATGTCTGTACTTGTTTGTTAAATAATTATGTAACCTAGAAAAATTTGAATTAACCTCCTATGCTCTTTTTTTTTATGTGTGTATTCATGCTAACAGTGATTTTAATGTTTACAAAGAATAACAACAATAGTATTTAAAACTGGTAGAGAACGCTAACTGCAGTGAAGATGAGTGTAGTATGTTACTGGACTATCAACCGCAACTATAAGCTACAAAGAAATGCCAAAAAGTTCTTGATGCAGAAAAACCGGACTTCTTTGCGGGCAGTAACTGGATCTCCTCTCCATCCTCGTTTGTTGTGAGACCAAGATTTCGCGCGACGAATCACAGCTCGTTTCACGCCTGATGGAAATCCGTGATTCAATATGCTCAACGCCACTTCCTCCAAACATCTCCCTCTGCCCGTGACCAGCTAACGGGATGCACGGCGCCTCTGGCTGGAAATATTCTCACATGATTTATTCTAATTATTAAATCTCGGCGTGACGGAGCCTGAAGGTATAAAGTGATTTCACGGCCCATAAATTTACCTCCCTAAACTGTTCAGACCAAGTACGTGAGGGAAATAATGTGGTGTCAAAAAATAATATTAATGAAGATACAAGATTAGAGATGATTTACTGCATTCTTGGAGTTTTTTTTACTGAATGCAAGGGAGCGAAGAGGAAAAACAAGAAGGAGGGAATTCCAGCACAGTAATAAAAACAAGAACACTTTTGTGGTTCAGATTATGTGTGGACACAGGAGAGGGAGATGAAGTTTCTCATTACTTTCCACGGACGGGTATGTGATTGCCTACGGCTTTTTTTATTAATTAATTTATTTTTTTTATAGTTATTCGTGTAGGACTCAAATTCGTTAAAGTAAGTTAAAGGTAAACAAATAACATACATCCTAGCATGACGTGTCTATTGATTCGCACAACATTGCAATTTATGAGAGGGGCAGCTAGCGGGCTTCTTCCTTTTTTTTTTTTTTCTGAATTTGTTTTGCTCTTCGATCGTTCTCCTTCATGCATAAAAGAACACACAAAAAAAAAAAACAGACAAACAAAAAACAGATAGACCGACAGCCAGAGAGACAAACACAGACAGAGACAGAAAGACAAAGATAGAGAGAAGCATGAACATTCCACCGTCACAACCACCACCACCACCACCATCAACGCCTCCTTCCTCACCCCCGTCCCGGCAGCTGGTCGTTATCACCGGCGGCGCCCATGCCCTCGTAGCAGCAATCGGCGGGAAATCTAATCCCTTTCCTTCACACTCTGTCAGATGAAGAGTTTACGGAGATTTATGTGGTTCAGGAACTGATTATCTCGATTCCATCACGCCTCGTCCCTAATTAAACGCACCTGAGTTACAGTAATGAAGACGATTGTATGAGACTCACGCGGTGTTTCTTTATATAGAGTAGAGAGACAGAGAGAGAGAGAGAGAGAGAGTTGTGGTGTGATCGTGTACAGCCTTGAGACTCGGACCAGCTATCACAGCCTCCATTAGCGATGAGATGCGCGCACACACACACACACACACGCACACATTAGTACCTCATAGTACATTACGAGTGCACTTACGTACATACATAAGCAATCAGTTGCACACATACACATACACACATACACACACACACACACACACATTAGTACCTCATAGGCACCCATAAACATACATACATACTAAGGGATACAAGTACGTGCATCCTGCCTCCCATTCGCCTTGGCTCGTTCATCGTGCATTCAACGCGGTACAGACGTGATGGCACATAGATTGCCGTCAAGCCAACGATTTATAGCGGTGCCACACGGTAATGAGCCGCTCCTCGCTACACCCATCAGCCCCACCACCACCACCAGTAACCAGCAGCCTCGCAAGGTCACTTCGTCCCTGGACCTTCAAGGAAAAATTTAGTATGTAACGTTATACGAGTCTTCCTTCTCATCCTCCTGACGGCTGGTATGGTGTAGTTTTCTTTTCTATTTTTTTTCTTTTCATGCGTAAGAAATGCGTGAAGGAAACTAAGAACATGAATAATAGGGGGAAGAAAGGATTGGTACTTTGCCGCTCCACGAAAAATAATAAAAAAAACAAGAGATTCCCAAAAGGAGGTGAATAAATTTCCAGATATACCCAGAAATTTTTCTCTTGAAACAGATCAATTCGTAGGAAAAAAAAATAAAATAAAATAGAAACAGAAACAGGCAGAGGATTTCGGAGTTTACCAATAAAATAAAAAAGGATGAAAGAATGAAGGCAATGCTTAACTCTTGCTTTAGTGAGATGGACAGCATATAGGTTAAAACAAATAGAAAGCCATGGGCAGCGAGGCCGTGGGAAGCGGGGAGGCATGCAGGTAGCACTGGTATAGGCAAGCACTGTAATGGCGCACTGGTGGATAATGAGAGTGATTCATGAGCTTTGGATACGTGCCCTCAACCCTCAGCCAGCTTCACTACTTATGAGAGCCACGCTGACTGATTTATGGATTCACTTAGCAGCCCGGATGAGCATCAAGTTGTAATGATTAAGGCATATATTTATTACTACAGTGTCACATAAATCTGGCCCGCTGTTTGGCTGATGGAGAAAAAGCACTGTGTCAAGAATCAGGCTTCCAGCGACGAGCGAGGCCGTGTAGCACTGGAGATAACGTTCAGAGAGAGAGAGAGAGAGAGAGAGAGAGAGAGAGAGAGAGAGAGAGAGAGAGAGAGAGAGAGAGAGAGAAGACAAGAAAATAGAAGAGACGAGAAGAGAAGCAAATCGAAGAGACAAGACAAAACGAGACTAGAAGAGACGAAAGGAGAAACTAAAGAGAAACAAGACACGAAACGAGAGAGCATTAGCCACAAGAACTCAGAGAACAGTACAGCCTTCCAGCATGGGGCAGAGAGGAGGAAGGGCAGCGACGCAGGAGCGAGGGTGAAAATGAATGCGGTGTCCATTCTTAAACGCTTGGACGCCCACTCATGCATACGGGCGGCGGGTAAACAGTGCACCGACGACCTTCGCGAACACCTGGTACGGAAGGTGTACTAATTAACGTATGCAAAGGGACGACATGTGATCTCTTAAAGGATTCATAAAGAGCATTCCCGACCTTCGCTGTCCTTGTTGGGGCCGCTCAGTGAGGTGAATATGAAACTGAGTGATCGTATGGTGTTCTTAATGAAAGCCTTCCGGTGACGGTGATGGTGGCAGCAGGACGAAGTGTTGCATGAAATGATGTGAAGCTACTGGAAAGCTTAATAAACGTGATCGAAAGCTTATAAACCGAATGAGAGGAAGTGAATGAATATAAAAGGAAGCATAAAGATAATAGATTAACTAAAAAAAATTGAAATAAAAGAACACACACACACACACACACACACACACACACACACACACATACAAGGAAGGATAGGTAGCTTTTATATAAGCCAGCAGTTACAAATAGAAAAGCAGCACTCCTCATCAGCTGCCAGTATGTCTATTGATGCATTCCTCATTACACATCCTCGGTGCATAATCTCCACATTAGCGTCAAGATTCACTAAGTGCATTTATGATTAGCAGTGCGGGTTACATTAGCTCTAATTCAGTTATTTTTATTTTAAATACTCCGAATTTTTTATTTATAATCTCCGCAGTAATTTCGTCTCCGGAGTAGCATTGCACCATTCACAAGCCAAAAGAGAACTCGCGAGAATTGGTCACATAAGTTCAAAAAATGGGGAAGAGCAAAGGTGACATGATCACAGCTGAAGCAAGCAACGAGTCACAATAAGACCGGGACTAACATAACACATATTATATATTTTGAACATTTTAAATATTTCATCCTTAATCACTTAGCACCATGAGCCATCTTTTCTTGTTTTACAGCTACCTCCGAACACTGTAATCGCTAGAAATTGTAAAATCTGTCCTTTTTTTATCCCCTTTCTTGTAGGTGCTTATAAAGATCCCATACATTGTTTTTAGCGTTGTGAATGGTTGTATATTACCTTAAGTAAAAATATGGCCAATCACACAGTAATCTTTGGTTCAAATTATCAAGTAAACCTTTTCCTCTTCACTCAAAATCTACAAAGAGCAATCCTCGTCACGACTTTTTAATTCAGTGCTATAATTTTCGACATGGTACGGTTCTTCAGGAAGTGGTTATAACTTCATATGGTCCTATTCCAGTATACTTTGATTCTGATGTCTAATTCTTCCTCGTCTAAAGAAGAGGATGGGTTTGAAGAGCGGCGAGTGGAAGCAGAATAAATACCACCAGTGTAAATCAAGTTGGTGATGTGTAGCGAGGTGAGTTTCTATCTTTTTATTACTATTATTCTCTCTGCTTGATTGATCTGGATAGTTTCATCTCCCAGGATTCTTTTGATTACCGAGACACTCTCTCAGAATGCCTCGGTGAGTGGTCACGTACGCACAAAGAAAAGAAAGCAGCGTTACTCTATGGAAGCGTTAATGACTAAGAGAAGTGCTTATATGCTTCGATGGATTCGTGCAGGATGTTTTTTTTTTTACGAGACAGTGATGCATGTCAGCTGCATAAGGAAGTGATAGAAAAGACAGGTGTGAGGCGCTGTGGAGCACTGTAGTTCAGTCAGACGGAAATGTCAATTGTCATCTGGTCCTCATCAGCCATCACTCATGCCCGGGACACTGCCGATGATCTGATAACCTCGTGACTGCTGACAGTTATAATAGCACTGCCGGTTGTCGCGCTCCGTCTTCTCTCCTTCAGTTATGTAGCATCCAGGGTTTATGATCACAGCGACCCACTTTGGATCGAGCATCACCTGAGGCGTCCTGCTGCCCTGGCAGCACGAATCCAAGACGACCTTTACTATGTGACATCGTTATAGAGAAATGTGATCTTTTTCCTTAGAGAGGCATTTAGAATAGGTAAAAGCTTTTCGTCATTACGACTTATATGAGTAATGCAGTTTTTTCTCAGTACAGTCTTTGGAATAGGTAAAAAAATAATTACCTATGGTATAACAAGTGAAAAGAAAAGGAAAAATTGCTCAGAACTGCTTGAGGAAATAACACAAAAGAACACAATAATACAAACCCATCAGGCATCTATCAACTAGCGTAATAAAACAAGCCACCAGTACTCTCCTGGCTCGTGGGGCTGCTTTCTAGCTAAACTCGCAGCTAGGACCCGGAACTTTGCATCGAATAGCCGCCTTGATGAAGCATCCACGCTTCAGGCATTTCTGGCTCCCGCTGAACTGGATGGCGCCGAAAGCAGCAGCCGCGCCTTGCCT
The DNA here is from genome assembly GCF_035594125.1 of Scylla paramamosain. Classification (NCBI taxonomy): domain Eukaryota; kingdom Metazoa; phylum Arthropoda; class Malacostraca; order Decapoda; family Portunidae; genus Scylla; species Scylla paramamosain. Next base: position 2,565,454 of record NC_087167.1, on the reverse strand, counting down.
CCGACATCCGCCTCGAGACGTGTATTTAGAAACTGAAGCTTCCTGACCTTATTACTGCCTAAGAGTACGATGGAAGACTCACCTCAAGAACACGTAAAATTATGGTGGAACACTCAACGTAAGAGCAGATCATGTAAGGAATTGTGAAACTTCCTGATGTCATTAGCAATGATGAGGTAGGAGAAAAAAAAAACACATATTCTTTGAAATTGCAAAGCACGTTGTTTTCATGGTGATTCTTATAAGCACTTTGGAGAATGATTTTAATGTTAAGCGTTTTCTCCACGGGGAGTCCCAGATTGCAAGACCACACTACACGGCAAGTAGGTATAAGTGGCAACGAAACCATGGCAATACTGTAAGCAAAAAGACGTGAAAATGTGAATCAAAAGTGGGAGTTAAATGTTCGTTCACATCAAATCAAGCGACAAATTATTTGGAATGGAGTTGGAAAGCAGTTGCTCAAAGTGATGAAAGAGACAAGGCAATCACTTTTACGTACATGCATTCATGGAAAATTTCATTATAACGTTTCACATAGGTAGACTGTCACACACACACACACACACACAGTGATATAATAATTAAAAAAATCCTTACGTTTGATATGACTGATAAATCAACTATCTTTTCACTACTTTATTAATGGTATCGTGAAAACATTGCAGCGTTATCTCGACTGGTTATGACAGCTGTACTGGAAGAAAGGAATTTTCACTGTTTTAAATTAGTCCAGATGAGGGAACTAAGAGTTTAAAAACACGACTCTCCATGGGTATTGATCTATCAGTCTATCAAAGTATATGCAACCGCCTGGCTATACAATCTGACAGTGGGGGGGCTAGCTAGGGATTAACGTCTTTGTTCTTTGTAAAGTTTCATCCCTCCCCAGCCATTGTGCGGGCGGAGGAAGGACACATAACACCACCCCTTGTCCACACAACCCGTCCCTTCCAGCTACCACTTCCTCTTTCCATACTAAATTCCAACATGTCACCGGGTATTTAGAAAGATAACATTATTCTTGCTGTCAAAAGTGAGTCTCCTTCCTCCTCCTCCTTTTCCCCTCTGTGGTTCACTCTTTTGGCAAGGAACACACACACATACACACACACACACAAGATAATAGTAAAAGTAGTAGTAGTAGTAGTAGTAGTAGTAATGTTGTTGTTGTTGTTGTTGTTGTTGTTGTTGTTGTTGTTGTTGTTGTTGTTGTTGTTATTGTTTTATGCAAAACATGAAATAGCGATGGAAAATCTGCAGATGGTATGTTTAAGTATTCAGGAACTTCCTTGTTTAGGTTAATTGGTCTTTTACTTCTTGCAGTTTCCTTGCTTCCTATGTTCGTATGTTCTTCAAAGAGTAGAGGGCAAAAGAAAGCCTAAGATATATACTCTGAATATGACAAGTATGCTGGGACACAATACACTTTAGTAACCGTAAGGACAGAATGGATACGGTGTTTAGTGACTTTCTTAAACATCAAATAAGGAACAATCACAACAGCAATTACACAACAAATACAATCAATGCCACGAAGTACGGCGTTAGTATGCGACGGTGAGGAGGGCGAGCCGACAGACGGGTAGCGGAAGAGGAGGTGCGCGAGGCCACACTCTGGGGTGGGAGAGGCAATTGTTGTGATTCCTGGCCGAAATTTATATTCTGGCGCGGAAGTGATTCAGCACACGCAGCATATAAAGGGAAGCGTATTTCAAAGCAGTCTGTCGCCACTGGTTGTCTCCTCGTGTTTCCTTTATATGGTAAAAACCACAGATATTACTATTACTGGTCGCTTTGCTTTGTGAATCTTTTGCCCTAGTTATAATGTATAGCTTGCTTCTTTTACTTGTTGATATGAATGCAACTGCCTATCCGTCATATGAACGTACGAGTAGTAAATAGATTTATCTACAGTTTTTTTTTACCGATAGGACTACATTTCCGTGGTCTGAACTCAGCAGACAAATGTATATCAACCATTTCATCAGCATTATGAGTCAGTGATACAGTCAGCAACTCTCTACGATTTACGAACGATTACATTACCTAAAAGCTATAATGTAATCTGCCTTATTTCGTTCACTTACTGATACTGACAGACTGCACCACACTACGTAGTCATACGTTACAGGAGCAGCAGCAGCACCACCACGGGTCAGTGATACTCTGGGCCACGCCCGTGGTAGAGGTGCCCCGCTCACTGCTGAACTACAAATCTGTTGCTCCTGGTTTGCGGCCGATGACAAAAAATCCTACCAGGTGCCCATCCCGACTGAGGATAAGAGGTGATGCTCCTGGGTATGGCTATCAGGCATCGTTGGCTGTCTAGATGAGTAATGGTGAGCACAGAACAGACGGAATATTGCACCTTACCAATTCCCGGCTGAGGCTGCGGCGGTCTCCTCTTCTCCCGATATCCGATTAACTGAGCACTTTAAAGGGGCGTGAGGCTGGGAAACCTTCTATCGGTCAAGCTTCACAGTGCTTCTTCCTTAGCAGTTCCCACGGCTGGTACAATGTGGCGTCCTAACGTATCCTTTGATTATCTAGCGAAGTAAAGGTAAACGTTTCCTCAAGTTTTATGTAACTAGTTCACTTTAACACAAGCTTCCATTCCCTCCACCAACTCGCAAATTGCACATGAAAATTATATACTTTCTCATGGAAGACTCACTGGCAAAATATCAAGCTTTATCAAAAATATTTGATAAATATTTTCAGGGTTTTTTTTTTCACTACACAAACTTGTGGTCTTGTTTCTGGAGTAAATGTAAAATTTGTTGATATACAACGGAGGTCCTATTAGAAGGTATTCACGGACATTTTTTTTGTTATCAGAATCACAGATTCACACTACCACAGGAGGAACTGTTACATTAATCCCTTGGTCAATAAACAAGGTACTATTGACATACAGATGACTTTTACACAGCCATTCTTTCCATACTTCCTTCTACGAGTATCTAATCAATGCAACGTAGCGTGTGTCGTGATCCTTGCAGGTACGCACCACTCAGTCCTTAGTCCTTGGCACGTTTCGGTGCGTGCGTCCCCAGTAGCGGGTTTGGAGACCGACACTGAGTTAGCAAACAGCGAGGAGGTTCCCACGCCACACACCACCAAGGAAACTTTTCGGATGGCCAATGCACCGTCCTGTTCACCAGAAAACTGCCTCACTTTTTGGCGGAGAATAATAACGCTGCGCTGACAGATGGCTGGTGACTGCGAGTTGCCTTTGCTACAAATACCGGAAGAAGGAACGAGGGAGCACAGGATAAGGTGTAAGCTCTCAGTGGCTCTGGGAGGGAAGTGGATGCAATCTGACTGCGCTGGCCAAAATCCTGGTGTCAGTCACCCATTGTAAAACCGATACGAGCCCCCCACTTCCGCCCCTCCGACACCTGGTCGGAAAGCTCATATTTACGTAAATCATTTCTCTTGTAACAATGTGCACAGGTGAGCTAAAAGGGTGGAGTCGCGGCCGCTGCTTCCGGTTCGGCGTTGGGCGGAGAGCACACCCTCACCCTCCCACGCCCACACCACCCACGCTTCCCATACCACGATGCCGGAGCCACCATAAACAAGTTTACTAATCAGTTTTCATCATATCCTTATGTTTACAGCTAGTTTTCTTTCCTTAGAATTCACAAAGCAAGCAAGGAGTAGGCGTGCATCCCTTGGCGCATGAGGAAGGCAGGCGGCGAGCGGCGTGCAGGCGGGTAGGTGTGTGCGCTCCCAGGCTGCAGGTGGGGACGGAAGTGCCAGGTGGAGTGGGACAACACCCTTTGATTGCTCCACACTAAACCTTTTGTACTTTGTTTAAAATATGGTTGATCTAAAGTTTCGTAATAGTTACCATCATCATCATCGTCGTCATTATTATCATTACCATCATCATCGTTACTGCACCAGAATATAATATTTTTCAAGGTCTACATTAGCCACGAGTGTTGTTTCCCATGAGTTGCAATGGAAGACAAGCTGATTGTGTTACATAATTCACACTCGTCAGCTCCAGGTGACACTAATCAAGCTTCAGGCGTGACTTGAACACGTGACTCACATCTCTCTGTCCACCACTTCCGTGATATCATAGTGTATTATCTAACTGATATGCAGACCGTCTACCAATATCCATGTCGCTATTCGTCACACATATTTTACAATATAACTTTTTTTTTCCATAATCCCAGTGTGTTAAAAAGGTACAAACAATTGCCTCATAATTACTTAGAGGAATAGATACAAAGACATGATATGGGTTGGAAGCTTTCACAGTAGTCTATTAAGTAAAGAGTTGCTTATGAATTGTTCATTATTTCCTATTTCATCTCATTTTTCCTTAACCTTTAACAGTAACTGTTGTCTAATATTTCTGGCATGCGGCGTCATTCATAGAGCCGCGTTCCCGCAATCAACCAATCAGCGAAGCATTAAATGAAGGCTGCTGATCGAAAAACTGCGCCGAGACTGACGGCGAGGATGGCGGGGCGTGTCGGGGCGTGATGCTCTGGCTTGCATGTAATGTTCACTAATGGGAGGAGTAAAGGCGAACACTTAGCGTGACGCGGTGCTTCAGCTGCGAGACTCAATCATTTGGGTCAAGTTCCCACCGTTAAGGAACACAAGTCCATAACCTCCCCTTTTTTTTTTTTTTTCACTGTGAAGGAAATTAGTAAAGGAGTATAAACATTTTCAATCAATAAGTTCACCTGTCGTACTGACGTTGCTGTCTGTGAACTATGTGGATACTGATTTTTCCAATAAGGATGGTGAAAAGAAGTACTCAGGAACAATGGCTATCTGTGAAACATTATTATCACGCGAAGATGTGCATGTGGTCAGTCTCTACTTAAGAAAATTAACAAGATAATATAAATACTCAACGCAATATAATCTAATGTCTTGTCGTTTTCCTGTCATGAAAGTATATTCGGATCATACCGTTATCTGTGCTAGTCGCAGTTCACATCAAGCTTCCTGCACATGTTTGCTGAATATTTCAATTATGATGTAAACAAATTCTAGGCTTTCAAAAGAACTAACTTCAAAGGCCATAGAGATAAGTAGTCACGTTCTCATGGTCTGTTTTCACAATGATGAAGCTGGATTCTTGTAAGATTATCACTAGAATCTTGAACTCACCTTGAAAACCACAAAACGCTTCCATTAGAGCTGTTATAACAAGTCGAGATAACAGGATGAAAGGTAAGAATACGGCCCCAGGAGGAGAGGCAAGGTCAGGATGAAAAGAAAAACACTGATGAAGAAACAAGTTATTTTTTCTCTCCTGGTCATTATAATTTCCAAATCAGAGGCTTTCCATATTGAATAATACAAATACAGGCAGTACCTAATGGGTAAACAGTACCCAGAAAGGAAGAAAAAACAGAGCCATGATAGAAAAGCGTCTACGATGGAGAATCACGTCCTCTCTTCTCTCTCTCTCTCTCTGTCATCATAATCTTCTAATGATAAGTTTCTCGTACTGAATAATACAACTAGTACGTAACAAAAAAACTTTGGAAAGAAAGAAAGCCAGAGTGAAGAGAGAGAGAAAAGCGTCTGCGATGGAGAAACACGTCCTCTCTTCTTTCCTCGTCATCCTAATCTCCTCGCATTATTGTGATGGAAGAGGAGTTACGAAACTGTTACCTAACAAGTTTTTTTCTTTCCCTCCCGGCAAGTCACGCACGGGCGGCGCGGCACGGACCTGAGGCACGGCACAATGAAGCTTCGGTGTTGCAGTTATTGAGTCACTTTGGCGTCAAGAACGATCATAGGCGGTTAATGACAGGCGGTTTACTATCTCCTCTCGGTCTGCTCGAGTTGCCGCTTGCCGCCTCGCCGACCCCCTGATCTAACCGCTGGCAGAGAAGTCCCGGCGTGCGAGCGAGTGCTGGGCCAGGCGATGAAGAGGAACGTGACAATAACCCTTGAAGTTGCCAGGAGGGTGGAGGTAAATACTCTTCACGCAGGTAACAATGGTACTTATTTTTTCCGGCACACAATAAGACTATCTTTCAAGTTAAGGTAACAGTTAAATGCTCAAGTAAACGGAACGATTCGTCCTTATCCAACACCTCCATAGGACGACAGGCACAAGCCACTGAATTATTACATTAAACTAAGATGCGCGCTTAGGTAGAGGATGGAAACAATGAAAAAATAAAGGCAGTAATTTGTGTGAGGCAACGCGGGGGCGGTCATGATTCACTGGCAGGCGTCCGGGCCACGAGCAGCGTGAGAAACTACGACCTTTGTGGCGCCGCTGCTGGAAGAAAACATTCCACCACCATTATGAGGAAACTGCGATAATGACACCATGCAACACACTAACCCACTTAAAAAAAAATATATAAAAAACACACAGGATAGATAGAAAGGTAACTAAGTAAAGAGATAAGACAGATAGATAAATAGATTGACAGCTAGATAGATAGATAAAGAAAGATAGGTAATTAGATATAGATAGGCAGATAAATAAATACTTAGATAAATAGATTGACGGACAATTAGGTATATAAATACAGACAGATAAAGTTAGATGAACGAAGATAGTTAAATACACACACACACACACACACACACACTACAGTTCAATAAATTGCTGACTATCACAAATTTTGACACAAATGATACGGTTTTATCAGCTCGTTCACATTATAAGTTAAATACAACACTTACAAGGAAGCAGAAAGTTACCAGATTTTTTATCCATAAAGTAGCTTACATAATTGATAAGCCAGCAATAAAACTGCAACATTAGAGCGTCGGAATCTGAAGCGTGCTACGATTTTCTTCTGTGTTGACTGTACTGTAAATGTATTATATTATATTACATGTAGGTATATCATATTCATACTGTAGGTATATTAAATGATGATGATCTGTTATAAATTCAAAGTTGCTTAAGGTACGGTTTCGCATCACAAGAAATAACACCAGGCCTTGTATTTGTATACGCTTTGGCTCTCGTAAAAAAACTATTTTCAAAGGTCACAAAAGTGCTTCGTTGCGTTCTCATAGATCTTTTTTTTTTTTTTCCATTGATGATGCAGAATTCTTTTTAAGCTATCACCAGCCATGAAAACAATCCTGTAAACTCCATTTAATTCAACTATAGCTATTATATAAAGTCGAGATAATATGCCGAAACGTTTAAATACAAGTGCAGAGGTCTTGCCAAATCACCAGTGGAATCATGAAAACACCCTCGAAAACCCATTACCTTCAATCAAAACTCCTATATAATGCCAAAATAAGAAGCCGAAACGTTTAAAAATACTACCCCAGACCCTCCCCTCTTGCTGAGTTATATCTTTTTACCTTAATCCTCCCTTTAAACATCCACAAGACGTACTACAAAACTCACCACCATCACATCAACACAACCGGAGACGCACATCCGTACTTTCCCAGTGAGAAGTGTGTGAGAGAAAATGTAGGGAGGTCATGGTGACGTAGGGGTGATAATGTACATCCCCTTAACCTTTGGAGAGGGTGTCAGGGAGTGTGCCGCCACGCGAGGCATATTTGGCGTCACTCCGCGTCGTAAATTTTCGCACTGTGTTACTCTGTTTTTATTGTTCCCTGTAGAGAGAGACAAAAGATTTACGCGTGTATGCAAATTATTAAACAACCGCTGGAACGCTGACAATGGGGGATGTAGGTTTTAAGAACATGAATGTGTAAAGGAAGCAGCAAGAAGCCACAGAGCTTGCACGTGGCAGTCCCTGTTTATTATATGATATTATATCCCTGTATCCACTTATCTCTGTCTCTCTTAGATGAGGTCACAGTACGCTCCCGCTGACACACACACACACACACACACACACTCACACACACAACACCACCACCACCACCACCACCACCTGCCGTTCTTCCACACAAACATCAAGGGTTAGACAACGAGTGTCATCTTATTCCACTTATTCCATACCACTCTTTACATGACTATGCCAATTTCTGTAACTTGCAATTTCATTATCTCTACAAAAATTTTAATCTGCCGTGTTACGTGCTGATATTGTTTACCATCACTACCATTGCATTTATAGTGTTAATTGCACAAGAAATTTCATTATCAAAAAAAAAAAAAAGTAGGAGCATATGCAATTCTAGAAGTGATGGTGATGAGAGTAATGGTGATGGTGGTGGTGCTGGTAGTAGTGGTGCTCGTCGAGGCGTCACGTGAGCCGCCGCCTTGGCACACCAGCAGTTCCCTCATAAGTCAACGCCACTCTCACGCCACCTGCTACTTAAACGTCCCTGGCAGCTGGAGGACGCCTGGCTGGAGGACGGCTATCCAGGATTCTAAGCGATGTTTGCAAGGCACTTGGAAGGAAGACAGGAGTGTGAGACTGTCTAGGATAACAGGAAGACTCAGAAGGCACTTTAAAGCATGAAAATAAGGCTTGAATCAGAGGCAAACAAAGAAGACACCTTGGAATATAAGGACAGTCTGAATTAATACATAAACCTTCAGAGAAAACCTTCTAGTGAGCCTTTGTCCGCAGGTGTGGCGGCGGTGGAGGCGCTGAGTCACGGTGGCCTCCCCTAAATTAACGTTATCAAAATTCCCGTCATATTTCTCAGTTGATACGACGCACGCCACTGTGGACTGAATGTTTGGTGGGACAGATTTCCTTTATTTATTTTCTGTAGATATTCAGTGAGGCTTGATAAAGATCCCGCGATATTGCTTTTACTAAGGTTTCTCCATGCAATGAGGCACTGTTATTCTCCTCCATCTAGCATAAACACGAGAACTTGGAAATATTCACGTAAACACAAATTCTCAACACAAGTAAACACACAGTATGAAGGTAAGCAACTGAAGCGGGAGGCAATAGGAAAGAAAAAGAGGGAGGGTGAGAAGATTTTTCATGCAAACATAAACACAAACTCATACACAAGTAAGCACACAAAATGAAGGAAAGAAACTGCGACGAGAGACAGAGGGAGAGAAAAAAGAAAAGTTGAGTGGTTTTCCTACATCAACTATAAACCCAAACGTCCCTCCCCGTGCTGAAGTGTGTCGCCACGCCCTAGTGAACGCTCCCTTACCTGAGCAGGATAATGACACGTTGGTTACCGCGGCTAATGGTTCTGTGATGGCATGATAGTATTACTGCTGACTTACAACTAGGCTCAGATTACGCCATTATGACCTTCGCCGCCAGTCCCGATGCCCGCTGGATAAGTTATTTCATGCCCTAGACGGCATTGGCATTGTGGAGAGACGGCCGAGCACAGAAGTCGTATGCTCCACAGTGCTCCACTATAATAATGCTCGATCCACTCCACTCAGATCAGGTGGATGGGAATATAAGGGTTGGAGGTAAGTGGGTGGAAGGGAAGACCATTCTTGAAAGTAAAGTTTAGTGGTTCTTTTCCGTTGCTCACTTTGCTGAGAGGTATCAAAGCCTTAAGAGCAATCTGAGATATTGTTGTTTCTCTCTCTCTCTCTCTCTCTCTCTCTCTCTCTCTCTCTCTCTCTCTCTCTCTCTCTCTCTCTCTCTCTCTCTCTCTCTCTCTCTCTCACGATACTAAAGATAATGCATCACACACTTAGATGGACCTCAGTTGTATGTAATTTACCACTCGGTCAGATTATTCTATCTCCACTGCAACTTTCACTGCACTCCAATATTCGATGCCTTAGTTCAATCAGCCACGCACGCACGGCTTTCATCACTGGCTGGAGCAGTAAAATAGTTGAAATGATGAGCAACGATTCCCAGGCTGGCGTCCCTCTTGGGGAAAGTTAACACAATTACTACAGAGAGCAGAATATACCAACATTTATTCTGATTGCACCATCAAACCAATGAGTCTTTTTTCCCCATAATTGTTACCGTATCGAAGATGTGAGAGTGGATGGTGCGGCCACAAAGCAGTGCACTCGACACTTCACAATCACGGCTCTTCAGGTCGTGGGGTGGCAAGGCTGTGAGCAGTGTGTGAGCAGTGCATACTTTCTGCATGCTTAGGGAGAATTTTTCCATTTGATCTACATCCCTTGAAATAGGCAATAAATAACAGCTTTCCCAAAGACATCTTATCAGAAGGAAATGAGATTGATCATGTTAAGGCAAGAAAAGGAATGCGAGGATGGCACTGTTGCTCCCATTATGAGGAGACAAGAATATTGAGCATGCGTGTTTGTGATGGGTTTGCTGAGAACAGCCATTATACCAGCACGACGCGGCTCACTGTGTTTCATCTCTGCATGACACGCTTGGTCGTGCGTCACGCAGCGTTCCCCCTGCAGCTACCGCTTCCTTCCGGCAGCGCCACACCCTTCCCCTTGTGGCACTGGCAGGAAGACCCTTACGTGCAGTCGATTCCGGATGTTGTATGGTAAGCACGGGATCTCCGAGTCCCCATTTCCTTCCATCACGAGTTCGGCAGGAAATGGAGGATATAGGGTAGTGATGCGGCATCCTATAAGTCCAATATCGTCTAGAGGCGTTTAATGGAATAAATTCCCATCTCATGCTGCTGCGCACCTGCGACAACCGCAGTGTAAAGGAGTGCCGGCAGCGCGGTGTGTCGGCCACCTTTTGCTTGCTCCACTTTTGTCATGTTGTGAATTCATCGAAATGTAAATTTTTGTATGTATCTGATTTAAAGCTACCTTCAGTAACTGCGCTTTTAGCACCTTCATACATCTCAGTCATGTCAGGTGTGTGTGTGTGTGTGTGTGTGTGTGTGTGTGTGTGTGTGTGTGTGTGTGTGTGTGTGTGTGTGTGTGTGTGTGTGTGTGTGTGTGTCAGATTAACGATTACAGCACATCTGCCTAAAGTGACCAACACGGCTGATCACTGTGGAGGGTGACGTCACCGAGGATTCAGCCAGTCGCACGGACCAACGGACGGGATTCACAAGCCAACAAACATCACCAAATTTGAGCTGCTACGGTTATCTCGTATACAATATTTTCACGAGCGTAAAATTTTTGTGTATTCAGTTTTAACTGGTCTCGTATCAGCAAGACAAGTTTTATCACATGTAAATGTAGTACCGGTGCTTGAGGGTCAGACAGAACAGATGGATATACACACACGTCTACAATATATCATAAGAGTGAAACATAAATACACGAACCAGCAACACTGACCTCCCCTCAACAAGCCGTCCACCTGACACACTTGCCTGTCTTCGAATATTATTCTTTAATTTTTTTTTTTTTTTTTTTTTTTTAAGAATTTATCATTGGAAAAAGAATTCAAGCTGTGACAAGACAATTCAAGAACAACAGAGCAAGACCTGTCGGTTCTGCAGCACAACCCTCAGCTCGTTGGAAACTCCACCCACACACCCACCCGTCCCTCTGAACTTGAACGACAACACGCCCACCGCCCACCACTCGTTGACTCCATAGACCTCACGCCCACAGCAGTCCCGCCCTCAACTGTCGCCCGCGCCCTGATTTATGACTCCCCGAGAGTACTGTCCTGTCGACCTCCTTCCCTGTCATCTTCCAGCAGACACCAGCCTCCACTGACAGCACGGCATTCCTTCCCCCGTCCCAACAGTGTTCTCCACCCTGAGAAACACCTTCCTCACCTCGCATCTCAAATCACCGACCTCTTCAGCTGTCTCCTCTTTCTCTCTTTTCTCTCTTACAAATGATATTCTCAATAAACTCTGCCTCTTATCATATATCTCTAAATCTTCTAAACGACTCCGCACTTAGTTCTGTCTCCTCTGGGCCATCACTGCTGTCACTAGTGCCGCCTTGCACCTGCACAGTGACGGGCGAGGTGCTGGTGACTCACTTAGTTATGTATCACACGTCGTCCATCACCTCTTCAGATTATACTCAAGGATTTGTGTTACTGTCGGTAGATGAGTCAATACATCTTCCCCCATACGATAAATGTGACATAATAAGCCCAATGGTACCTTAATTCTCCAATGTATTTGATCTAACTTTCAATACATTTTTTTTTTCGTCAATACTCTTAAACATTGTGCGATGTGATTTTTTATTTATTTTATTTATTTATTTTTTTTTCAGGTTACGGAGTTAGTATGTAGTATATTGAAATTGCTTTCTGTCACTTAAATCTTCACAGGACTGTATAACTCATTACCTTATTCTGCTTTTATATTAGCTGAAAGACACCTGCCCTCAGTAGTTAGTATGTATGTATCCCTCGTCGAAATCGCAAACAGCAGGTCCTTCACACACACACACACACACACACACACACACACACACACACACACAAACCTTACTAAACTTACAAGTACACCTGTCCACAAAGGATAACTGCAAAATTTTCTCTTCTCTAACATATCCACCGCGTACCTTCCCCAGACATTTCTTTTATGGGTAGACGACTGACTAAAGCTTCAAAATAATACAAAAAAAAAATCACTGCTGTCTGTAAGTTGACTAGGGTTTATTATCTTATTTTCTTAACTTCTTTGCCCAAAAAAAAGTGAGTAGAAGGAAAAAATTCAAATCGTGTCCCTCTGCTTAGTCCTGAAAATGGTCCGTTATAGGAGGGTGGAAAGACAGAATCAGGTCCAGAGTTCCAGAGTTCAGCCACAAATAGTTCACTGATCCCCGCAGCGCTTCCTCCACCTGGCTGATAAATCTTCCGCTAGGGCAGGTAGGTCAACGGCGTGCAGGGGGTCACCAAAACAACAATCAGGTCACCAGAACAGACAGTGCATCGCAAATCACGTATTTCATTGTACGCTTACCATAACTTTAGATATAACCCACTTCTTTCTCTCTCTCTCTCTCTCTCTCTCTCTCTCTCTCTCTCTCTCTCTCTCTCTCTCTCTCTCTCTCTCTCTCTCTCTTTGACATCTAAACTCCTCAACAAGTCCAAGGAAATCGAAACTGGTGCTGCAAACTGAGTATTAATGCAAACTAATGTTACAATACCACAGCCGTGTCTTGAACGTATCGCTGCTGCCAGATAGGAGGAAATGTTGGAGCAGGAACGTAGCAAGGAGGGCGGGGAGGGCGGGACGAGGGCGGGACTCACTCACCCGCCCTTGATAGTCATTTACCATGGGCCAAAAATAATTCTACAGTTCGTGCTCGGAAATACCTACGAGTGGGTTTGGTTGAGGGACATAAAGCACAGTGGTAAGAGAGCAGCGCGCGCAGGTGGTGATGATTGTGGCTTGACACTTATCTACGCCTCCGTCGCCGCCTTCTGCAGTGTCAGGGTGCGAGCTCGCTGGTCTAAGGCTATCGGCGCTGCCACTTTCGGATAAACACGACGTTCTTATCCGAATTAGTTTATCTGATGCTATTAATATTCACTTTTTTATATAGACTGTCACCTCTTCTTTGTTCCATCCCTGAGGGGCCACGCCTCTTGAATACTAATATTAGCGTTAACATCATTCGTCTTCGTTGCGTAGTGAGTATTGTGTTCCGTATATTGAGTTAGATCAAAGAAAACATTCATGCACCATATGGACACTATGATAAAGAAATGCATCTAACGTAAGCAACGAAGGAGGTGATGTCTTTAGAAAATATATGAAGAATAAAAAAAAGTACGATATTCTAAAAAAGTTTCTATAACGATGCCATTTACAGATAAAATAAAATAATGATGCACCATATGGATGCAATAATAAAGAAACAGATATAAAGTAAATTATACAGGAAATAATGCCTTTAGAAAAATACATATAGCATTAATAAAAAGTAACATTATTCCGAGAGGTTTCCATAACAGCACTTATATATGCGTCGCCGTTTACAGATTTAATGACGGACAGGTGTAGTGATGCACAGGACAGGTAGACAATGATTTTCCTTATATTTTTTGTTGTGGAATAGCAGTATGAAATTATTATATGTATTCTGGATAATAAGAAAGAAAAACTAATGCCACACACACACACACACACACACAGTCATTCCCACTAATCTCCTTCATTGCCAACTTTTTTTTTTTTTTTTTGTTATCTCATTCTCCCTCTCTTCCTCCTCGTATCGCTTCCCTTCCCTTAAGTTATCACACTCTTACGATGCCTCCCACTGCCCTTGCCTCTAATGAACGCTCACGGCCCCTGATAGAGACGCCTCGTGACTCTACTCCCGCGATCCTCAGCTTTGATACGAATGAAGTTGATGTGTGGTGGTGGTGGTGGTGGTGGTGGTGGTGGTGAAGGTCGCGTTGATTGTGGCTGTGGTGTTGTTGGTGGTGGTAATGATGGAGGAAGACCTTGGGATGTAGTTCACTTCAGCAACAGATAGCCGGACGTTGGACATGCACACACACACGCACACACGAGATCAGCCTCTAAAACGAAACATGTTCTTATACAATTGAACTGAGACTCATACCAACGATTTCAGAGTTCCACGAAGACCAGAGGATGTGTTCTCCGTAGGTGCTTTTCACAATACGAATGGAAAGAGAACGTGTGGATGAGATGCACTACTCCTTTTAACGTATACGAGCTACCTTCAAGATTCAGGGCGTCTTATACTTTTTGCGCACATAGAATGATCTCCATACCTCTGAGTTTGGTAGATAACAGAAACATAAATGGATTCAGACAAAGAAACTCAGAAAGGAGAAGGACGAATTAAGGAGACCACGTTATATTATGTAGTACTCAATCATACTATATCAAATTATGAAGTAATTGGGAGAAGCGATTGGATGAGTCATAAGCAAAAAGGTTTTACGAAGAATAAAATAAACTGTTATCGAGGAACTTATAAATCACATTTATATCTCAATTTCTTACCTGAAACTCTCATTATTTTAAGGCGGAGCGCAAAAGTGAGAAGAAAAAAGGAACCTTAGAAAATCTTGAAAATATTATAAAACATGAAAGATAAATAATGTTTCCTTCATGTAAATTATCGGAAGATTGAAACTCGTGTGGGAGGAGAAGGTCTGCTTGCCTGGGAACTGGCGCGGCTTCCTCCTCATGCACTGACTGACTTCCCAGCGCCGCTTCTCGAACACCTCCTTATTTCTCCCCTTTCCTCCTTCCTTACACGCCTTAACACTCCACCATGCAGACAACATGTGCCGCCTCTGCATTCATATAAATTCCTCTTATAACAAGTCGCTCCAGTGACGTAGTAAGAATAATCCAGCTACAGATGTGTAGTTCTCTCTTGACTGGCTAATCCCTTCAAAGCTATCTAAAAATTTCAGGGAGTGGTAGTAATGTATGGTCTTTATAAATTTTGTGTAGCCCTTGGCCAACACCCCTTATATGTATCTGAATATATATACAAATTATCAAAAGCCTGATAAGTGAACAAATCATCCCAGGGTAGGTGTGGTTCACAAATTGGTGAGCTAAAAGAATAGCGTGGTATTATAAGCAGAGGAGCTCCTGTAGCCACAAAACGAGCACTGATAAATTTCAAACATTGTTGGCCGCGTTTTCTTCAACCTTCCTGATGATCCAACCTCGAGTACACTTCCACAAGGTTATCGGGTCAAGGGATAGAGGCGGGTATTGTATGTAAATATGCTGGTGCGCTTATTTTTCCATATGAATAAATATCAGCACCATAGAATACAACATTTTACTGCCTCTCAGTGTTCAGAATAAGACAGTGAGGGACAAGGCATCAATTTAAGCCTTCCGCAAGTTTACTGATGCATGGCTATTGGTCGACGCGAGGCCCTGAGTCAGACTGCCACCAAGGACATTGCCAAGGACCCTCCAAGGACCCCTCCCTCCCTGCCCGTCCATCAGAACAACCCGTCATCACACAACCCTACACACTGGGGCAGGAAATCGTATTTTGTACAATATATTCATGACGTGAGTAGTTGAACATACGCTGCATATACACAGTTATGTATACTCGTAAAGCTGCACACACACACACACACACACATACACACACACACTACCAGACCTTGGTTTGACAAGCGTCGGATTTTCTTTTCCATGCTTTTATTTTTTTTATTTTTTACCTTCCTTCCTTCCGCAATCGTTCGCGCCGGGAGAGCTTCATGTCAAGCAAAACGACGACCGCCTCGAGGCTGTGCGAGCAAGGCCACGAGGCGCTGCTGCCGGCTAGCGTGACCACAAAGGACGCCGCGAGCCTGCAGGTGCCTCATATAGTTGCCTTCAATATCCCGTAAATACATTCTCGGAAGAAATCATGACAGAATTGAGTTCTGAAACTGCGCCAGCGTTTCAACACTGCCGAGCCCATCCAGAGGCACCCTTCTCCGATGTTTTGTCTTATCCCGACTACTTTAACAATGTCTAGTAGGAATTAATGGTATTTTCAAGAGTGTTTTCATGGCTCTAGTGATAGTTTAATATGGACTCCATATAACCATTGGAAAAATAAACCCATGAGTATCCGAAAATAGTTTTTAAAGCTCAAATCGTTTCGGAATGCGAGCCTAGAAGAAAAAAATTATAATGTAGTATGGATATAAATTCACCTCACATAATATGCCAAACGGAAAATACGAGTGCAGGAAAGCGGACCACCAACAACACCAGACAATATTTACACGCGTATCTCGTGAATGGAGAGGCGGGTCCTTGTGTCATATTTCACAATCCCCCATTGCTTAATTATACCTTAAGATCAGTGTGGAGCAGCTTTGCGTGCCTTCACTGTTGCCTTAGTTACGCTGCAGCAAGAGAGGTGTCTGGCAGCATTAGAGCATTGGTACACTCGAGCAATGAACACTTCAGGGAAAGGCAGCCTTGATATTCATTTAAGGCACGTTATGAAACCACACGGGGCCGACAATCAAAGTAGAGAAGAATGAATTACACATCACACACCCAGTCTCTAGCGCAACAAGGCCTACCGATCGCTGTTTACCAGGCTGTATGGCATCCTGGAAAGGGTTACGAGGACATGGCATCTGTATACGGGGGATGTGAAGCCAGTGTCTCTCTCATATGATATTAACTGCGCCTTACCCTCACACAGCGCTAAGAATCTCTAAGCCAGAGTAATATATGGCTTAACCCTTTCCGCTGAGACATAAATTTCCTATAGGAATATATAACTTTTTGGATACATTCTTGTACTGCTGCTGACTCATAAATAGTTCTGTAGCCAAGGAGAGAAAAATATAGCCTCACATTCTCTCTCTCTTTTTTTTTTTTTCTGTGTGTGTGTGTGTGTGTATGCACGTAAACTTTTATTGTGCTGTGAATGTTACCAAAGGACGACTATAGCAGTAAAAGGGTTAAGCTGTTCTCTCATCAACAGGGAAAATATTTATCCTGCAGTAATCTCAGACAGACTAGTCGTACATAACACACACACACACACACACACACAAAAAAAAAAAAAAAAAAAAAAAAGAAAAGAAAATCAAAACATCGGCTTGAAAAACGGTAAAGAATGTTAATAATCTGCAGTAATTACAATCCATTAACATCAAGACATAATAATAATCACAAGCATAATACACGTCAATACAAAACAGAGCATGAGTTACAATAATTTCATGGAGGTTGCTGGCAAATCACTGAGCATAATGGCTGCGTGTCCCTGCTGGAGGTCACGCCGGAGCGAGCACAGTTACACCCAGCAAGGCCCCACCGCATGAGCTGGACTGCCCACAATACATAAGCCGCCTATTACTTGTATGTATTCTCCGGAAAACAGTCAACGCTGAAGCAGAAGTGGTGACGTCAAACAGGATAAATCAAAGCTGTAAGGAAGTATTGGAAGCTGCTAGAAACCGTATGACCTACTCGCGGCAGTACCTGTAGAAAACATACTAACCTACCCTGACCTATCATGATTATCAGCATATGTATCTAGTCTTCTTTTAAAGCCACCAGTTGACGCTGCATTAACTTCATGATCACTAAGTATTTTCCAGTTATGCACCAATCCGTTTGTGAAATATCATAATACTTTTTGAACACTTGACACTGAATTGTTGATAGATGAGGAATGACACAAACGACTTATGATACTGATGGCTTACTTTCCATACATCTGAACTTCTGTTTATATAAGTAGCACGACTAGGCACAATGATTAATATTTGTGATTCTTAGCGCTATGCAGTCCATCAACACCAACACCACCACCATCATCATTATTATCATCACCACCATCATTATCATCATCGTCGTCACTATCATCATGCTCATCATCTACTTCTGAGTCTACTGCATGACAAAGGTCATGAAGCATCCACAGCACATGAAACACTCTCTAGCATGAAAGCGGAGGCCATAAAGAAGTTTCCTCGTGTCAGGTGGCGGCCACAGGGCAACACAACAGGCACGTGCGCGAGGCAATCAGATTCAGCTTGTCATGAGGAGAGGGAGCCGTCGTCACTCACCCTTCACTCTGCAGGTCTACTGTGCTTGTTGAATGCTGACGGTTGGTAAAAGGTATTGATGCTCATAACAATTTGCTGCACGAGACCATCAAACAGGTACACATCATTATCCATAACACCACAACAGCACCTTGGTTATGGTTACTGTCTAGATACCCAGTCACACCTTGCTTAGGCTGGCAGATCGGTATCTATTTCCTAAACAAGCGATTCAAAATAATGTTTCTATCTTCATTTTTAATCCCTTTCACTCATTTACTCTCTCTCATATATATATATATATATATATATATATATATATATATATATATATATATATATATATATATATATATATATATATATATATATATATATATATATATATATATATATATATATATATATATATATATATATATATATATGTATATTTCTTTAACTCTTTTGGTAATAAGCAAGCTGAGTGGGTACATTTTCTCCTTTTCAATTAATTACTTAATTGATTACGTTTTGTGCCTTGACCAATCGCCTTGTTACCTTAAAAATAAATAAAAGAAGTAAATTTTCCATAACACTAATCAAATTCTAAAGTTCAGAATTCAGTACCTATCAATATAAGTTCTCGTCACGTCTCATCACTGGCAGTGAGACAGAAAAGGGAGTGAGAGCATTTTCCCACGCCTAACTGCTTCAACGGAGACTTGCTCAGCACTATCATAGTATATCATGTGTATCCACAGAAAACGGCATGCCGTTGATGTTTTCTCACAATTTCTTCAGCATTAGAAGGAGAACTATGATAATACGAAATTACATTTACACTATCATTACTTTCTCCCCCCCTCTCTCTCTCTCCCTCTCTCTCTCTCTCTCTCTCTCTCTCTCTCTCTCTCTCTCTCTCTCTCTCTCTCTCTCTCTCTCTCTCTCTCTCTCTCTCTCTTTTTCAAACACACACACACACACACACACACCACACACACACACAAGTGGTGCTTCACGATTCAACACCACTCCCGTCACCAGGAGACCTGCTGAGAAGCATACGGCCCCAACAAGTAGCCCTGAGACCCTCACTATGATAGGCGATGCTGCAGCGTGCCGAGGCCAGCACACGGCGACGCATAAGTCCTTCAGTAACACTACATTCCCTCTCACATGACGGAAATACCAACAACTCCAACACCTCCTTAACTGACAAGGAGACCAGTACATAACGTGATGTAAGTCATGTGACCTTGTGCAATTGTTATGGCGCCAGAATCTACACATGCTATTACTAGGCACCTGCTGTTGCTCCTTACCTTATGAGACCCGCGCTGGTGTCCTTGGCAAGGTGGCATGGCATGGTCTTAGTAATAGTGAGGAGGGTAGCCATGCGAAGGCCACGTATATGTAGATCTGTGTGGTACGTGCGTAGAGAGAGAGAGAGAGAGAGAGAGAGAGAGAGAGAGAGAGAGAGAGAGAGAGAGAGAGAGATACACCAACAAGCTGGTTGAATAACTTAATGACTGACTGACTGATTGACTGAATGGCAGAGATACAGATAAGCCAACAGGCAGGCAGGAAGAGAGACAACAACAAGAACAACAAGAACAACAACAACAATAATAATAATAATAATAGTAACATACTGAGAGGCAACCAAAACGCATCTAATCACCTATCCATCCCTCCATCCAGCCAGCCACCTCCCCATTCATCCATCCAGCCAGTCAGAAGATGCACGTTTCCAGCCACACGGGTTAACACTCACCGGTAAATGTAGCAGATGAACAAGGGAATGCCTGGCCGCCCCCCGCCGTAGTCGACACAGCGCCACGAACTCCTCATCGCCAGCCTCCTTCTCCCTCAGAACCCTGTAGGAGAGAATCACACCGTCAGGTTATCAAATAAATGAAGCAAACCTCTTCCCTATCTCTCATAATCTAAGGAAGTCGCCCCTATTGGAGAGTGCATTGAATTTTACCGTTTTCTACGTAAATCTGGCCACGAACGTCAGTCGCATACAATAGTCGACAAGCAGAGCACACTGAACAATTACAGACACGGTTTACCATTTTCTCGACTTGTGGAATACCGCTATTTGGAAATTTTATATAGAAACATAGCTGGAAAAAGCCAGTATAGGCCTTCACGTGGCAGTCCCTGTATATAATATAGTTCTTTCCATCTATAATCTATGTATATCTATAAATTTATGCAATCCTCCTTTAAACCTCCCTATGTTATTTAACTTATTCGTTTTTGTCTTGAAAGTCTTTATGTAACTACACTACGACTATGACTCTTTGTATAGAATTTGGATATAATTAAAGGCAAATGTGTCTTAAGGTAAATGTGCTCTCTTATTCGAACATAAGAACATAAGAAAATAAGGGAAGCTGCAAGAAGCTCTCTCTCTCTCTCTCTCTCTCTCTCTCTCTCTCTCTCTCTCTCTCTCTCTCTCTCTCTCTCTCCACTTCTGTCCTAAGGCATCTCATTTCCAAAATAGTCCCAAGCACATAATGAGAACTCGTAAAATGAAGAAAAAAAATAATGACTTGGTGGAAAATATTAAACTGTCCATCTAGTCTGGTCCATCCACCATTGATATTTATCAAATAAAATCCTAGGTAATTATTCCTTTATTCCTGCTCGAATAGTCTAAAGTATGGAAGAAATTATCACTATTATAGTCAGTAAGGTGCGAAAACTTTTCAGTCTACCCGTGTCATCCATGCTAGAAGTAGAAAACGAAACCTAACATGCTCTGAGAAAACAGAACTTTTTACCATCAACTATACTAAACTCGGATCGTGCTGTAGTAAAGATTTTTTATATTTTATTTTTTTCATTTATTAACTAATTCTCATCCTATTACTGTCTCTGTAACACGCTATACACAACAATATGTAATGATAAATACCACAGGATCCTCGCCGTGAAGATAATGAAGGCACGATGATATTGATTTTTACCGAAATCCTACAAACGTCTTTATTTATCTACTTCAACATGTGGAACATCAATATTATGAGTAATACCCATAATACTGAAATATTATTCGTTCATTATGTTAACAAACTTATATAACGAGGAAGCGGGCGCGATTATGCTAACTGAGTAATGTCGAGGGCAAAATCACTCACTGTATTTAAGATTTAACCGTTAAAATTACACAATATAATAAACATTCATGGGTTCATCTATACGTGGTCACCGTATTACCCTGATCACATCCAGGAAATTAAAATATGACTCCACTGTACGCTAAAAAAAAAAAAAAAGTAGTAGTAGTAGTAGTAGCTAAGAGTCACTACGCATTTTCACAAGTTACGCAATAACCATTTTTCACTTCATTGCCAGCACACACTGACTGCCATTACTCGTCTCCTGTCTCACGTTACGATCATCTTTTCTTTCCCTCTGCCTTCACTCCCCTGCATTGTTTCCATTACGTGCCCTTTTGTAACGCCCTGCAGTACTTTCCATTTCTAGTTTATTCATTCCCCTCTGACAGACCTCATATTTTTCCTCTCTGAGCCCTATTCTTGTTCTCTCGCTATCAATGTTACTTTTCCTTCGCTCTGCCTCCATTCTCTTGCATTGTCTCCATTATCTTGCGTTTCATGACATCCCTTGGAGCTTTGTATTTCTAGTTTACTCATTTCCTTCAGGCAAAACTCATTCTTTCCTTCCGCAGTCTACCTGTTCTTATGTGTGTGTGTGTGTGTGTGTGTGTGTGTGTGTGTGTGTGTGTGTGTTCTGCCTAATAAAGGATTGCCATACTTTCTGATTCATGAGTTAGCCAACACCAAATAAATTAATAAAAAAATAATTATACATGCGAAAACGATTGATAAATGCACCATTAGCTCTCTCTTCCTCTCAAAAAAAAAAAAAAAAACACGGGAAATGCAAAAGTTTAGTTGACCAAAACAAGGCAGCTCCTCTCTCTCTCTCTCTCTCTCTCTCTCTCTCTCTCTCTCTCTCTCTCAGCCACAATAATAACAGGCCGAGAACAGCGTACAATCTGATTTTTTTTTTTTCTCTCTCTCTCTAAATCGAGAGGGTAACAGTCCCGTTATCCTCACTACACTGACTCAGCTCAAATAAAGCGTAGAGTAGATTGGATCTAGGAGAGGAGAACAATGAAAAAAAAATCCTATGTGTTTTATTGTTATGATTTGGAGAGAGAGAGAGAGAGAGAGAGAGAGAGAGAGAGAGAGAGAGAGAGAGAGAGAGAGAGAGAGAGAGAGAGAGAGAGAGAGAGAGAGAGAGAGGGTACAGATGTTGCAAAGCACGGGTTCCTAGAGCGGGAGCTTGGATCTAGGGATGGAAGGGCGAGAAGAGCGAGACAGGCGTTGCGGGACAAGGGATTCTGAGCCTAACTATTGACACACGCCGAGTAGTGGACTCTTGAGAGGAAAGCAAATGATGTTAGTATTTGTGGCTCCGGGTTTCCGGGAACACGGGAACACGAGAAGCAGGAACAGAGGGGAACGTTGCTAATGGTAACCGCCCTTCACTCTCGCACTATGAGCCTTGCGAAGCATTTCATCAAGACTGAAGAGGACAAGCCTCGCAACCCGAGCCCCGAAATGCTTCTCGGGAGCAGAGCTTCTCAGGAACCGCGGGAAAAGGCTGAAGTTCGTCTGCACAGCTTCCATCGCTGCGGCAGC
>NC_087167.1:2427500-2537500 GCF_035594125.1 Scylla paramamosain | reverse complement strand
CTTCTCACAGGCTTTTTTTTTTTTTCTTCTTTTTTTAACCATCCTTTTCATTCCACTTTTCAACTTTTTTTTTCTTGTCCTTCCTTTTGTTGTTGTGCATCCTCATCCGCCTACTGTTGTTCTCTCTCTCTCTCTCTCTCTCTCTCTCTCTCTCTCTCTCTCTCTCTCTCTCTCTCTCTCTCTCTCTCTCTGCTCTACTATTCTACATACGAGAAGTTTCTCTAACAATGTATACAATTCTGTGTCACAAATGTATTGGTTTCATAAGTTTCACTCATGATTCTTCCTCCCGTTTTCTTCTCAGGCAACAGAGAGACCAGCAAGTTACTAGAGTGAATACCAGCCGACGATTTTCCACCGCCTTTCGCTGACAAAATGTTGACATCCTCTCCACAAACAAACCCCGAGTACTTGCATATGTTCCCCCCCACACAGCACTTTTTTTGACACTAAAGATTCTGTTTAAACAACTACCGCTCCATCACGTCCTCCTTCCACGCCTCAACACCCTCCATCCTCCGGAACGACCTCCATCCTCCATCCACCACGCCCCTCCACCCACCTCTGTCACCTTTAACGCCCTTCAAACTTTCCCATTACGCAGCCCCTGATAATTGTATCCCTCGTCCTCCACCACTGTCTCTCCTCTCACTCCCTTGATCTCTCTCCGCCTCGGATAGACAGGGATCATATTCTCAAAGGTTCCAGCGACCTGCGGCCACTTGTTACTACAGCTCGAGTGGGAGTTTTTGTGGTTTTTATGGGTGTTTTTATGGTTCCTGTGATGACTTAACAAAGATTCTCCAACACTCTCCAACACAACCGGGAAAAAGGCACGTGAGAACCCAATTAAAATCTCTGTAGCCTTTGAAAATAGACCTTGTGAGACCCTAAAGCGTTTCCTTGCAGTATTCTCTTTCCCAGCTTACCTTAGCAGAATCCCGCCACCACCGATCCCCTCCCCCCCCCATCCCCGACAACACCACAGCCAACAGTTCAGCAGACGTGAATCCTCCCTCACTCACCACAAAAATCGCTTCCTCCTCACCTTTGTGGCACACATTCCCACCTCTTCCTTTCCCGCCACAATCACACTCTTGATTACATTCTTGAGGCCGTTTAAATCTAACCCACCAAGAAGCCGGACCACGCACAGGAAGGAGGAAAATATGGCAATACTAAATACGTATACTCGAAACGCACTCGTATCGCACAAGTTTATGATGGGGGGAGTTGTAACGTGGATGCAATTATAATTTAGGTGGAAAAGAGCACACGTGACTCGTAAAGCTGTAAATAAACCTGCACACACACACATTGCTGACAAATGATGCACCTAACTCGTAATAACTCGTAATAAAAAAAAATATTACTATTTTATGACTTTTTTCTTTCCTATTAAGTAATTTGGGTACACTACTTTCATGACTCATTGCCAGAACAACCGACGCTCATTTACAAGTGTACGTGCGCACATGCAAATAATACATGATATTCCTCACTTGTTGCATGAAATACCGCTACTTCATAACCTTTCTTTACCCGAAAAATAATTCATGTGCGTTATTTTCTTGAGTTACGGCAAGACCAACTGCCCACAATGGTCTTAATCCTTCAATTACCAGCATGCTTTCATCATTAAGGGGGTCTTGCAGAGGAAGGAGAGAGGTGAGGGAACAGTCAAAATGCAGAGTATGTGTTTGTGTGTGAACCACGAGGCATGGAAATGTAAGAGGAAGCAGAGCGGAAGGAGGAGGTAAGAGTGGAGGTGCATGGCAGGCAAACAACCAATTTTCTGAACGGTGATATGATTCTTAACTTATGAGAAAGAGTTTCCTCAGTACACTATGCCGAGTAAATTAATTGGAAGAAGACAATGACACTGTAGCTGGTTATAATCATTATCTACTTGTTTACTGTATATTTTTTTTATTCTGTCTTGTTTGGTTTTGCCTTTTCATGTTCACCAATTTATTTACTTATTTCTTGTCTCTGTATCAGACACAGGTAAAACACAATGGACACCGATGAGAGAAGTTAGTAGACTTAAAGGAGAAAAAGAAATTGGTCCTCGATTAGAATGAAATAGATAAATGGAATAAACTTAGTCATATCTTATACAGAGACTGCTACAAATAGGCCTGCTATCTTCTTACCTCTTTCCTTGCCTTTTCCAACTTTTTATGTTCTTGTGTTCGTCAGGACACTAATGTCTACAACCACAGGCGTCTATCTGCTGGTCCTGGGAGACAAAGAGCCACTAATTATCCTTGGTTTCAAAAGAAGCTACACCTTCGCTATACCTTCGCTCATCAGTTAAGGAGGGAAGCCACTGGATGGAGGATGCTTGTTAGTGACTCATAAAGCTTATCGCGATCTATTGTCTTTAAAATGATACAACACTGCGCTTCACCACTACAACCATTAAGAATGACGTATATCCTTAAAGTCATGAAGCAACTTTGCAGCAATCCTTTCTTATAATGGATTAATTCCAAAGCAGATCCGTTATTTCGTAATGTCCAGTTTAGCAAAATGAAATCTACGGGACAGAAAACACTAACAGTCCCTCCACCTGAGGCGTCCCGCAGAATGGCATCCCGCGATATGTTGAGATAATTAATCACCTGCTTAATGTCGCTTCCCCGTTACCCACCTGCCGGCCACCTAGATGCACCGTATGGAAGCTGCTACTGGACTAAAGATTCACTACGCCATATGGAAAAATAGCTCCAAGCAATTGTAATTTCCAGTGCTTCTCACTATTCTTTGATCGCCTGCCTAATTCCCTTGAAATGAGGGAAGAGATTAGCGATTGATCAAATGTAGCAAAGTAGTAAACGTAAAGACAGACAACCACAATAATCGTAGTTCCAATATACCATAACTACTGAATTATCATTCTCTGTTCATTATTGGGTTAAAATCACCGACATCAGCCAAGTGAGGCATCTTCTGGTTTAGTAACCTTATAAGAGACACTACAAGAAGATGATTTGCAGCGCCACAAAACTCTCATGAGGCGTCGACAGTTGGGGAAGTAAGTGATGGGAACACAGAAGTAGATGACGTACAGGTGACTTAATGCTCAACACAATTCCAGTAAAGAAGAAGAAAGAAAATATGGCGAGGCAACTGAGTAGACAAATTGGGCAGAACAGACCGAGCGAACAGGGAAAGTGTGAGTGAGTGGTCGGAAATCGCAGCTGTCAAAATTAATAGGCAATCTCGACCATATGTCCCTTGGAGTAGCGGTCATCCAAATCTCTCAGCTCACGGTGCCGCCAAACATTAGATGCCTAACCACAGGAAGAAGAGACCAGTAACAAGACACCCACACACTGTCACTTATCGTCCCCCCCACCAAAAAAAAAAGGAAGTCTTAAACATTCTTTCCTTTCAGATGAAGAAGAATAAGCACTGTGTACCTGCGGAGTCTCAACAGCTGGAAATGATGGGAACGCAAGATACAACTAGAAGTGTCCAGTTCCTTATATACGAGACGGAAAGAGGATCGCCTTCTGGAATCCCGCTACTACACACAATTCTCAAACCAGATTATGACACCCCATTCTTCTCCTGGGTTACATCGCCACTGGACGAGGCGGAGGGCGTCATCTGCCAGCCAGAACACAAGCGTAGCTGGAGCACATAACCTCATCTATCGATGGAATTCCCAGAGTCTTCAGGGAAAAATTCACGGCTTAAATTTGACAAACAGGTTCTATCTATAGCTGGCGGCGCAGGAAGTGATATCACGACCCAAAGAAGATCAGTGGCGCAATGCCGATTACTGTAATGAGCGGAAAGGTGTGCTGGCTGGGCCTGGCCGTGACCCCTCAGCCCCATGCCGCGGAGGACACAGCCGAAGGACAGGAAGGCCTCCCTCCCTCCTCCATGATCAGCATCTAGGCAAATGACGGGGTGGCGAGGGGTAACACGTGTAAGTGGCCACCTCATGCAAGAAGTTCCGGTAGTGCTGAGAATCACTGTGTTTCCAATGTCAGCATCAACGCTAATATTATAAAAGTGCGAATCATCCAATTTCCATGTTGTCTTCTCCGCGATACGTAATGCAAAGGAGGAAATGACTTCTAAAAAATATCAAGCGAGGTGTGATGTGGATAGTCGGTCTATTCGCAAGCATCAGTGAGTCATGGCCGGCCTTCAGGTGTCCATCCTTAATGCCCTTAGTTACGTAAACATGTGTTGGGCATATACTCTCCTAGACAGTGTATGGAAACTAAATGAAGTGACCCGGATGTCTCTTTGGGCCCTGTGCAGTGGGATTACTGGTCTTTTAGCAACCACAATAATCTGAAAAGAAAAGGGACAAGACTAACTACCACGTCAAGTCCCAACTTGCAGTGCGTACTTCACTCTTACCTATAAAAAAAAGTTTACAAGATACTACATATATGATATTGAATGTGATATGAAAATTCCCTGAGTGGCTGCCATAATGAAGGACAGTAAGCTGAATTACTTCACAGAAGACCTCGTGTTGTCCTTCATTTCTCGACGGCGACTTACCTAACGCACAGGGAATGAAGCACCCGCAAGACTGAGATCCTAAACCACCGCAATAATAATGTAACTGTACCAGAATGAGTCATTTACTGTAACCACTGAGAGTTTTATCGATGAGTGATCGCGGGTGTCTCCTCAGCTGTATAATTTGTCAACGTGGCACTTATCACCACCAACTGAAGGATAGTCAAGGCAATACTAATACTTCAATATAACGTTATTAAGAACAGGTGCCGCAATGATACAAAATTAATACAGCTGAAGCACATGACAGCTTCGTTACTAACCACTGGAAACTGGCTCGTGCTGCAGCGGAAGTCATATGGTACCTGGAATTACGACAAAGCGCTACCTCTCCCACCAAAAAGAAAAAAAAAATTATGTGCACAAGGATCGAACTTACAGCCTTTGTGCCGCGAGGAGCTTTATCACCTGCTACCTCGTTATCGGTCACTGCAGCAAGAAAGGCGTCAGGGACATTCCACTCGAGGACAAGCTCTGTAACAACCGGATGCGTGCCGCCACACACCTGAGCCCTTCCGCACATTACGACACCGCGGCTTGGATACATCTTATTGTGTGTCGTATATTGATGATTTGTGGCTGATAATGAATTACGTGAAGGTGTTTAGTGTGGAGAGAGAGAGAGAGAGAGAGAGGAGAGAGAGAGAGAGAGAGAGAGAGAGAGAGAGAGAGAGAGAGAGAGAGAGAGAGAGAGAGAGAGAGAGAGAGAGAGAGAATGGGGGCTAGGGGGAGAGGGGGAGACAGACAGACTGACAAGGGCACACAAAATCACATGTACAGAAATGCAAACACATAAAAAGGAAGATACATAAAAATAAACTGAGCTGGTCTGAAAAAAAAAAAAAAAAAAACGATTTTATTAACAGAACACGGTAGGAACAAGAAAGATCGTCATGAGGCATCACAGTCGCACTCAAAATTACTTTTTCAAAACTGAAGATATTTTTTCTTATTTAACTGAGCGAAAAATCCGATTCATTAACATCTTTAGCGCGACGATTTTGTAAGCTTCCGTACACACACTAAAAGATAATGGCTTGTCTTGTCTTGCCACTGTATTCATTGTTTCTTCTTGTGATAAGTGGATTCAGTACGTATCAAATGACCTCTACCACCATCCATTCTCTTTACGGAGCGTGTGCTTCCTACTAGTCCTTGATATTTGCAAGATTTTCCTTATTGGTTTCTTCCTCTTTTGCTACGTCAGCCATCTCATTACTGCTCCACCCTTCCTTCTCTTTCCCTCCACTCCTGCCCTACATCTCATCCCACCTTGCCTCCGCCTCCATTCCTTGGCTTCATCCAGACTCTAATGTAGGTTTAATAGGCAAAGGAGATAGCGTGGATGCAAAAGGCACCACAAGGATTCCGATATGCCATATAGAGATTAGAACGTAGTGTGTATGCCTCTGCTGGCCATTCGTCACTCCCACGCTCAGCTCCACACCTCTATTCTTGTCTCTCTATACGAACCCTAGCCTGATCTCATCCTCGTCTCCATACCACTGGCGCCTTCTAGTATCGCCCTCACCGTGTTCACCACCATTCACCAAGAGTTATTGTTAGTGTTCCCTGTCAGCGCTTTTCACTCTGGCGATATAAATGACTTTCTAATGTGAGAAGATTTGTCTTTTTTTTTTTCATTTTTGGTGCTCTATGGTCTTGTTGTTCTGGTGGGTTGAATCAACCAATCAGTTAGTAATAATGGGCTCAAACTTGATAAAGTTATATTTGAAAAAAAGAGCTAGAAAGGAATTGGTTTTCAAATAGAGTGGTAGATGAATGGAATATACTCAGTAATCAGATTGTTAGAGTTGATTCATTAGAAGCCTTTAAAGAAGATTAGGCAGATTTATCGATGAATAAGATTGGTGGAAATATGTAGATGGTATCTTTCATTCAGGGACTGCCAACTGTAGGCTAGAGGGCTTATTGCATCTTCTCTTATTTTCTTATATTTTTAATTATTCACTGATGCAACGCCTGTCACTTATTTTCGCAGACATGAAGGAAGGAACCAGGCATGAGAAACGATTTGTCCTTTTTGTTCTTGATTTATCCTTGACGTGTGCGTGTGTGTCTGTGTGTGTGTGTGTGTGTGTGTGTGTGTGTGTGTGTTGTGGGTGGTTAGTATTTGGAACCGCCGCCCATACCTGCACATATACCACTCGCCGCCCCCTCCACTCCTACTCGCCGTGCCCACACACTCACAGGTGCAGTCCAGCATCACTTGAACCTGAACAGTGTACGCAGCAGAAGAGGAGGGTGCAGTGCCCTTCAGGTGTAGGTGTGACCTTCACCTGGTATCAACTGAGCCGCCTCCTACTTGACCAAGTCTTGTGGATAAATAAGGGCCGATTGTAGGAGCTTCGAGTTACTGATATGAAACCAGTCTGCTCTGCGTCGTCTAGGCAAAGTGTAATGCAAATGTTAACCAGTATCTTCGCTTTTTTTCATTTCTTTTAAGGGAAACTGGAACTAACAACCTCTTTCTCTTCTTCCTCTTGCCTATGACTTCAAGTGCTTCAAGAGACAAGACAGCCCGGAATAAAAATGGACAACTTTTTTTTGGAGAATCATTCTAAAACAAAATTAATTGGAAACAGCATTTTTTGTTTTTTCATGTCTTGTGTTATCTTCCTTGACACGTAAAAAAAGATATATGACTTTCCGACGCCTTTTCATAAACACCTCAATAAAAGCCACGATGATGAAACCTCCGTAAATAGTTAAAATAGTCATAAATATCAAGTGTGTTGGACTCTTTTCGTCTGGTCTGGTACCGTCCCACACACTCATGCTGGTCACACTGCATATGAAAACATTTTTTTTGCGGAATTTAAAACTGGGCTCTAGTAAAGATGATTCTCAAAGGCTAAAAATATTATTAGTCCGTTTCTCATAATGTGTTTCCTATTAATGACATCTTTGAAAAAACCGAAGGGACTTACAAAAAGAGCCTGTTATATCAAGTCAAGACGTCAAAATGTTTCAGAATATGTAGGATGGCAGCGATATGGTAGACAGGAAGGACATTAATGAGCCACAGTACCTTATGAATCCTTATCTTCCCCAGAGATAAAGTCATTGCCTCTGCAGACCAATTATTGTTGTCATCTGTGCTATTATTTGTAGTAATGTCTACACTACTTTTCATTCAGCTCCCGGGCATGTTTGTTTTCTCTTAGGATTCAGATTAAAATAGTACCTAACTTTCTTGCTTTACAGCTAGTTCATGGTGACAATCTTTTTCTTTCACAGGTCAAATTTAGTATAAATCAATGGATATTTGCATTTATTTGAGGAAAATCTTGTGAACGTTTTCATAAATATACACAAAAACCATAGACGCTCGACACTACACCTTTTGGTTGACGCCCCGAGAAAATCGTTCCGATCCAAGGCTGCCCAGCACAGGCGTGTCTGAGGGCGAGTGGGTAAGAATCCCAGTCATATCTAAGGGTCCAGAGATGCCAAGGAGCAGTGTGACCGAGGCTTTAATGAGGTTTTGTAGGTATAACTATTTCCCAGCGTGAGCACAATATGTGAGACGCGGCCTGACAACTCACCACGCCTGCTGCGGCCTGGACAGTTATCCGCAAACTGAGAAATACAAGCTTTTCATGTTTACTATTTGGCGAACATCCGCGTCCAGCAATCACCTGCATGCTTCCATTGCGTGCTGGTTTGCGTGCAGTCCATGGCGTGCTATTTCCAGCAATAAACTTTTCCTAGGCGATGGTGTGTGCCGTGAAGATGGAAATCAAGAATATTATTTTGAAATATCTCTCCGCTTAAGTTTTAAAAATAAGGTAAAAAAAAAAAAGTTGAACAACCTCAAGTTCGGCATTTCTGTTCTTCCAAGCAGCTATACTCGAGCGGAAACTGCAAGACATTTACCCGGAAGAACGACGAAGAAACGGAAGCAAAAGAAAAAGAAATACTGTACCCGGTATGCTTAATGACCTCAGTTCCTGCATGGATAAGAAAGCATTATATACCATTCCAAGTTACCTGACACATACATGGAAGAACCAGAAAGGACATCTTATACTTGGCACGTGTGTCTACTATTTACCATCCCACTTTCGTATAGTTAAGAAGGCATCATCACTCGTTACACGTAATAACAACAGATTCCTCAACCATTCTCTCTCTCTCTCTTTCTCTGTTACAGGTGGAGGTGGGAGAAGAAGGTAAAGGATTTGAGAGGAAGACTAATAAGGATAGGTAACAAAAAAGGAGGAGTACATAAGAAGATAGGAACATCAGACACCAGAAAATCAAGGCTATTTACTGAAGGATACTATGAATGATAAACTACGTGTGGGAGAACAGGATACCGAAGAGGAGAGGAAGGAGGAAAAAAACAATAAAGAATGGGAAAGTTTAAGGAAAAGAAACAATAAAAGAAGAGTAGGATGAGAAGAGACTGAAGAACATGAGAGAAAAGATGATAAAGAAAGAAGATGGGGATACGACAGAAAAGATGAAAAATAGTAGTAAAGAGCAAAAAGAATGAAAAATCAAAGGAAAGGTTGAAATTTAAGCGAGAAAAGAATAAACCAACAATGAGGAGAGAAAATTTATAGGAATTAGTGAAGACTGAGGAGAGAGAGAGAGAGAGAGAGAGAGAGAGAGAGAGAGAGAGAGAGAGAGAGAGAGAGAGAGAGAGAGAGAGAGAGAGAGAGAGAGATGACACAGTTTCAGAAGCCACCTATGAGAAAAAAAATAATTAAATGTGTGAGAAACAAGTCTCCTGGTGGCCCAGATTGGAGGAAAAAGAAAATCTGAACACTGAAAGATTAATTTTCCCCGCTGCTATCGAATCCAGTCCCACACCCCTCCCTTCCCCCGTCCCCCTCCCTCTGCGCACTCACGCACCCACTGTCTCCACACACTCACGCCCCCCCCGCCGCCTCGCTCACTCGTTAACGCGGGCTGTGCTTTTGCGGTTCTCGTGATGCGCCACCACAGTTGCCTCCCGCGACACTTCGTAGTCACGTACGAGAATATGTATACTCACTCCTACCTCATTTGCGTCCAAGGACATAAAAATGGTTCACAAATATGCTGCGGTGATCGTTTACTGCTATATTCCGGAGGCGTGGAGGCGCCGCTTCCTCACCGTGGACTTGGCAATCTTCGCTGCTTTTATTCTTCCGTTTATGTGCGTTCATATGTAAAACACGTGCGGAGTTTTGGCATATGGTTTACTGGACACATACTCGCGCACACTCACACACACACAAAAAAAAAAAAATGCTTGCACTAAACCCAGCGAGTGAACAAGATAACAATGACAGCCTCAAGAACTATAACTATAGGTAACACTGTTGAGTACATAGCGCGCGCACACACACACACACACACACACACACACACACACACACACACACACAGTAGACAACACACCTTTCAGGTAACATAAACTTAATTAACTGCATAACCCTTTTACTGCTACGGTATTCCTTCGTTACTATTTTGAACGGCGCAAGAATTGTTATCATGGACACAATAAAAAGAAAGAGAAGGTAAATTTCGTCTTTCCTCGGCTACAAAACAATTTAAGAGACTGTAACATAAAAAGATAAATAAATAAATATCTAAAATGATGTAGGTAATCATGGGAAAATATCAAGCAGTAAAATAGTTTAAGTGACGTAGAAGGTGGATAAAGAGATCAGACAGATAAATAGCAGCATCAAGGCGAGGCAAGAAGGACACAAGCGCTATACATCACCCAGCCAACAGCACTTACTTGACGGCTTCCTCGTACAGGTCCAGATACTCCTCGTAGCGCTCCCACACCTCCTCCTCGAACAAGGAACCTGAAGTGTAAAAAAAAATATCACATTATGATCTGGGAAGAAACTTAGATTCCGGAGTAAAAGAAGAAAATTGCATTATGAAAAGCTCGTACGTGATAAAAGCAAAAAAAAAAATTGTGGTGTAAACTAAGACAGGAATAAAATTGTGTGTGGGTGTGTAGTGAAAAAAAGAATGAAAAGAGAACTTTTCTGCCGTATTGCTATGTCTTTCTTATGCATGACAAAGACAAGGAAAAGAAAGAAAATATAGTGCAAAATAAAAAGAAAGGAACAATGGACATGTAAAGTTTTTTTTTTTGCCACTACCACCTTATTTTCATCTCGTAATTTGTCATAAAAGTGCACTTACAAAACAAATACAGTTGCAAGTCTCATGTGTACCTTACTTAGCGCCCCAGAAAACTATTGGGAAGTTCAGAAATAAGAGATTAGTAAATAAAATATTTAAAAAATCGAAAATAACTTATATGAATTGTACGTGTTGTTACAATCTAACCAAACATTGGGTAGCTGCCACTAAAACTGTCATAACAATGGTCATATTAGGTGAATCACGTGAAAGTTGAACAAAACACAATAACGTTGGATACAGGAAAAGTATAAGAGTTACCAGGATGTGGGAAAAGTAATGCTTCAGATTGGTGTTCAAAAAATCACCGTCAGTGCATTCATCCCAAATCCAAATGTTCTTCGCACGGAAATGTTTCGTGGCTGTGGAAGACTATCTGGTTCCGCGTGCCAAGACGTGATAGTCCGTGTCCTGTAGGGGTTCCAGCAGCGTGAAGAGCATCATACCTGCTCCCTATACCATCCATCAGTCAACGTCACCCGATCGTCATCAATTCCTCTCAGACGTTTTGCCTCACCCAGGCTCCTCCCCACCCTATATCAATCTACACTATTACCAATAAACTCTAAGGTAAAATAATTCACTTCGACAGGTAACAAATGATTCATATCGACATGCTGCTTTCACTTCCCACGCATCAGATGAAGGAGAGAAAACGTTCTTCCATCTAATATATCGAGGGATAGCTAAAACTCGTATCATCCACTGGTCGTCTTGTCATCCGGTGGGCAGACGACCGTGAAAGTTACGTGAAGATCTTCCCTCCCCACCTCAGAGTGAGTGAGTCACGTCTGCTGCCTCCCACACACTGCACCGCACCCATTTGTCTGTACGTACCAGCGGCCCTTTCCCAGGCGGGGATGAGCACAGGGACCACGCTGGGCTCAGATAGGGAGGAGAGACAACAGGTGTGTGCTCATAGTACTTAATGAGCACTTACCTATTGGACTCCTCAGGTAATTAATCAGGTAAAGAATATGAGTTTTCTTACATAGATGATTGAGACGAGGATGTCCTCGTGAAGTGAAATAAACAAGTATTTCGTCAACAACGTAAAAAAAAAAAATAATAAAAATAATAATAATAATAATAATAATAAAATAAATAAATAGATAAATAAATAAAAAACTCACAATCAGAGACCCAGACCTTGGCAGAGTAATAGCAGCAGATGCGACACCTGTAAAGTCAGCACACTCAGGTGGACAGGTGGGGAGCGAATCACGGCTTGTTACACACATTCAGACTCTATTACACAGACTGAGGCTCAATTACACAGACTAGGACACCATTATGCATCATAAAAGCCTGCAGACGGACAATTATTGAGATAAAAAAAAAAGAAAAAAACACAACAAAAAAACAGTGTACCAGAGGACGACCGGTATTGGCAAGAAGAGTCCCTTGAGGAGCTGGCGGGCGGTAGATTTTGGCCGCTGAAGTCACGCTCCGGTCGGTGTTGATGGCGCTCTGGGAAGACTGCAGAGTCAATTTAACGAAAACGGAGAGTGATCCGTCGCTGCGTTTCCGTATCTCGGCCTTTCTGTCGGGGATGTTTCTTTTGGCTTTGTTGTTCCTCTGGCAACAAAGATGAAGAGCCAATGATTGAGTTTTTGAGATTTGCTGCAGAAACTGGTCACTACCGCTGGCAGGAGGAGTACGAGTAATCCTTGGTTGTATGTGTATGGACAGAGAGAGAGAGAGAGAGAGAGAGAGAGAGAGAGAGAGAGAGAGAGAGAGAGAGAGAGAGAGAGAGAGAGAGAGAGAGAGAGAGAGAGAGAGGGAGGGAGGCTGCGTAACCTTTTTTTTTTTTCTTTCATGTAAACGAAACTAACCAGCAGAGGTAGAAACATTATACTAAAAATATTCCGTAGCCACTCCCTAGACAGGATCAGCAAAGGCCTGCTAAATGTCTCTCTCACAAAAGAAAAAGGTATCAAGGTTTGATACTCCTCTCCTGAAACACCCCAAGTGAGAGGAAGTCGGAAAAAAAAAGTCAAAATGGTGCAGTTACAAAGCGAGAACGGACGTGTAGTGGTGGTGCATTTGGGTTCCAGTGATACAAGAAACACACCTACTTTACCCTCAAATCACTACCATTACGGAGGCAGTGCAGCTCCAACAGGATGGGCCGTGGCGAGTCTGTCTTCCTCAGAGCTCCCAGAATTGCAACATGAAAGTATCAAACCTGACGCGTTAGTGTTTGTGTGTGTGTGTGTGTGTGTGTGTGTGTGTGTGTGTATGTGTGTGTGTGTGAAGTAGCCATAAAGTGCGGAAAGAGTAGATAATTCTTTTTGTTGAGTGTCTATGACTTTACTAAAAGGTAAGAGTGGATCTCTCTCTCTCTCTCTCTCTCTCTCTCTCTCTCTCTCTCTCTCTCTCTCTCTCTCTCTCTCTCTGTGTGTGTGTGTGTGTGTGTGTGTGTGTGTGTGTGTGTGTGTGTGTGTGTGTGTGTGTGTGTGTGTGTGTGTGTGTGTGTGTGTGTGTGAGTGTGAGTGTGTGCGTGCGCCCGCAAGTGTACAGTATATATGGCTTTATACTTACTTGTTAGGCAGGAAATAACTGAGATATCGCAAATGCAAATGGAGTAACCACAAAGAGAACGCCTTTTGAATAATTTATGCAGTCCCTTTTGTTTTACGGCTTCATAAAACCAATCAAGTCACGAAAGGAATGCAAACTAACGACAATTAATTCAAGAACTACGTTAAATCTGAATTAATGCATTGCTAAACCTGTATGTGTGTGTGTGTGTGTGTGTGTGTGTGTGTGTGTGTGTGTGTGTGTGTGTGTGTGTGTGTGTGTGTGTGTGTGTGTGTGTGTGTGGATGAAGCACTGAAGAAGCTTGTAATTCGTAACAGCACCAATTTTGTGGTCGGTGTGCTTGCCTGACTCGTTTCGTAAAACATCGCTGGAGTTTCTAGACCAGTGCTACGTGAATTAAGCCGTAAAAGCACAAATATAAACGCAAATCCACACACATGTATTTCTTCCTCTTATTTCCTCAACTTAAAAGAGTAAAACCTTGTAGCTTGAATAAAGTTGAATACATACACTCGTTAACAGTTCCTCGGCGTCTCCCTCCCCCTCAAACTTCTTGGAAATGAAGCAGACTAGGAAGGAATACTCATACACCTATCACGTCATCAGTGTCTCTACCACATCCTCACCTGGACCCACGAGGGAAGAGACACCTATACCAACCACAGGAAAAGTATAATGTTGCGGTCTCATACGAGTACCTGAGCTACAGCCAATAACACAGGTAGGGAAGGGGAAGCAAGTCATCAAGGATATCTAAATTACACGGTAAGGAGAGCCGAGGTGCCTAAAATGGCTCGGCAATCATTGGCGGGCCGCAGCACGGTAGACCTGGTTAATGCTGAGGCGCGCCCCTCCTGCTGATGCTGACTGTGCTGTTGTAGGCCTATCATGCTCCAACATCATTTAGGTTTATAAAAGCTGAAGAAGTAGTGTAAGATGAATATGGTGATGAGGTTCTTACAGACCCAATAATCAATGCCTCTCTTGAAATCCCAACCTACCGCCTCGTCTCCTCGCGCTGCCGCTGTGAATGATTGGACGATTAGACTGGACGAGCTAGAAGACGTTCCCATTAACCTTAACCCCAGCCCTTGGGTGCAGCGTGGCAGTCATGAGTGTGAGATACTCCAACAGTGAACGTGACGACAGGAGACAGCTGACAGATGCGGTCAACGTCCACCTTAACAACAAACACCTCATTTGCATCTGAGTAATGAATGATGATATCCGGAGTCCCTTCCCTCCCACGGCCACGTCCTTCTCTCTCTCTCTCTCCCTGCCTTCCCCTTTCTTCTACCCTTCTACCCTCTTCCTCTTTCTGTGGTTTTCATGTCTAGTACACAGTGGCCACGCGCGGACCGCTCTGCCCCGCGGCGACGCTGTGTGCTGGTGATGCTGGTGGCGGCGCTGCGCTATTCATACGAAACAAATCATGAAACTATTTTGTACGACGTCAGTTTGGTGAAAACATAATGCGTCATTATTAAAAAAAAAAAAAAAGTACTGATTTTGAATGCATTTACTTCCTTCTGGTCATGAATGAAGAAACTTACTCCTACCACTACCACTACATATTTGTTACATATATCAACTCATTTGTGTAAGAAAGATAAAAGAAATCCCGTTTGCGCCCATGCCTCCTCGCTGTGCCCGGCTTGCCTGCACCGCAAACCCTCCCAGCCACTTGGGATAATTGTCTCGGCGCTGTTTGCGGAACTAATGCTTCCTGCCTGCTCCGGGAAACACTTCCCCAACAGGAAGTGACAGCGGGCACAGCCTTGGGAGGGTTGGGGTGGTGTGGTGGTGATATATCGAAGTGTCGGGATAACCGTGCACGTCTAGCCGTTAAGCCGCCAACAGTGCTTGCTGCTTCCTTCAAATGGATTACAGGTTAATAAATGGGACTCCTGGAGGAGCTTCTGAGAACACTATATGTTTGCAACAAAACCCTATTAAAAAAAAAAAAAATGGTATATTAGTAGTTTGATGATATGTAGCTGCTTATCTAAAGTGAATCACACAAACGTCACCAGTCACTATTACCATTATCATCAGCTCCACAGTCACTGTCATCAGT
Organism: Scylla paramamosain; assembly: GCF_035594125.1. Taxonomy (NCBI): domain Eukaryota; kingdom Metazoa; phylum Arthropoda; class Malacostraca; order Decapoda; family Portunidae; genus Scylla; species Scylla paramamosain. The sequence goes on along the minus strand of NC_087167.1, from coordinate 2,522,145 downwards.
AACAATACCGCAGCGGTGCTACCGTTGTATCACCTCACTTTGCATTTGTGTGGCAATTGGAAATGAAAAAAAAAAATTAACTGGGTGTAAGTGAATATTAGTTTTAAGTATTTTAGTGAATCACAAAATTTTTCTTTTATCTCTTGTTAAGTCATCAGTTCTTACCATGGCCTCCAATCAAAATTATTCTCAAACAACAACAATGCATCATGAACACACGAGCTCCATGTCACGCACTGTGTGTGGGTGTGATACTGGTCTTTCAGAAAGTCTGCTGCTCCCACATAATGTCTGCGGTTTATAATTTTCCGGCAATAAGTTCACCAGTAAACTACGGACATCACTCTATAAACGTGTGAGTATTTGCCGCAGAGACGTGAGATTACTGCACGAGTCTTTCATCTTTGTTTATGAGGAGGAAGAGGAGGAGGAGGAGGAGGAGAGAAAAGAAAACCAACAACTACGACAAAGACTATAGTGATGATGATGGTGATAGTGATGACAGTGAGAATGGCAGTGAATGTGGATGTGGCAGCGGTGGTGGTGGAGAGGGTGGAGAGTTTCACAAAGATGAACAAAATCATTACTGCATGAGAGTGTGAGATGCAGTGTGGGCAGGAGCTGCGTGTTAAGAGGAATGGGAGGCGAGGACAGGAAGGCATACTGTACGTGTAGCTTAGACAGAAGAAGACAGAGGGAAGGGAGGGATGGTGACACAGGCTAGACGGAAGGAAAGATAAAGCGAGGTCAAGAGAAAGTGAAAGTAAGATGTAAGAGACACCGGAGAAAAGAAATGTATTGTAAAATCGCTTTTAAATTGATGAAGTTATGACCAGGCAGCAACAAGGTCGTATGCCGCTGTCTTATACTGTGAAAGAGAAAGATATGTAAAAGATATAAGAAAGGAGAGTTAGAATTGAACATAACCAGGGGAAGCAAGAGCAGATACAGACAGGATAAGATGTGATGCTAGAGGTAGGTAAACAAAATAATGTGCAGGAGCAAGAGACGGTAAGAGGAGGCTGGGAAGGATAAGGAGTGAAGGCTTAGGTCCAATGAAAACACTTGTGCGTACATCCATCAACAGGGGAAAGGTTATTCGGCGTACATGACTTGCATAGTAAACCAACGCCTCCCGTGGCCGCTGGTGAAGAAGACAGGAAGAGAAAAGGAGTGGGGAACTGAGGGTCGGGAAGATCGTGACTGGGGAAAGGATAGGAAGGAGAGGGATCCATGAGGAGTTCACAATCTCCACTGACCACTCTTTGCTGCACTTATCTCTGCCTCGCCACTCTCTATACGCAATTGCTTGGTCTCATCTTTTCCTGGTAGTTGTTAGTGTTCCTGTTTTAATGGCCTACTCTCACAGCACCACCTTCTATGTTTCGCATCGTCGCGTGTTTGCCAAACCTTACCGTCAAGATATCTTCAGATAAAAGATTAGGATGACTAATGACATTTACGTAAGTCTCTCTCTCTCTCTCTCTCTCTCTCTCTCTCTCTCTCTCTCTCAATTGGTGGTGTGTGTTATGTAACACTGCTGTGGTTACGATTTACCTCCGTGATTTTAGGTACCATAATAACAATAAAACAAACACTGTATCATTGACCATGGACGACCAACAATAATCTAGCCATCGCACCAATCGTAACGTGAATATCTTGATAACCTGAGATTACCTGTATGTCTATGGGAAATGTGTCACTCTACTAATCGTTCACGGCTCCCACCTGGCGAGGCGTGACCAGGAGCAGGGACGGGCGGCCAAGGCTGAGTGAGTGCGTGCAGGTACCGTAAGCTGCGCAGTTCCGGCTGTGCTGCATTGCGGGTATGGGCGGGGCATGGCGGGTGATTAGTCTCGCTGCATTTGCTTTATTTCACCCTGTCATGAGCACCTCCAAGCCATACGGTGCCGCTAGCAATGCATTTGTTTGCACAGCCGCGTGTGTTTGGAATGGTGCAGTCACAGTCAATAATCGAATAACGTGCCGCACTCGCTTTCAATTGTTTAGCGTTTTCATCATCACCTATAGGTCATTCAGTCGTTTGCTTTTGTAAGGCGATTGTAAGCATATCAGGGGGGCTTAAGATTGAAGAGAAGGCTAAAATAGAGAAGAGGTGAGTGCGGTAGATTAACTGACTTCTGACCACGACTTTATCTGACGATGTTCATGTTAGTAATCATATTTTATTTATTTTTATTTTCCACTTTTCTGATGGACCGGAACCAGTGATAATATGATAATATAAGAAATGAAAATGTTTTTTTTTTCTGATTAACTATCTTTAATAACGCCTATTTGGTCACTTCCCTCCCAAAAATAAACAAATAATTAAGTAAAAAGTGGTAGGAAATTATATATGACAGGTCTTATGCAGATCACTATTTTCCATGAATAGAAGTCACGTTGGAGTAACATAGCATGGCTTAAAATGAAGGAAAAAAGGGAAGAATACTCACCCAGGCATGTGTTCTCCGGGTCCCACGAGGTGACGGCGGCATCCAGCTGAAAGAACAATACAACGCTGTCAGTCAACACAGGTCTATACTCCAGCACAACAAAATGACGCACACTTGATACCGTAAAACATGACAAGGATGGAGAAGGAACCAGGTGCCTTATCGTACCAGTTTCCAAGTAAATAAAAAAAGAAACCAGATCGAAAATTTACTAAAGTCAAAATAATGGATGATTTATTCTGAATGACAGACACACAGACGCTCAGTCACAAATGGAGACAGAATGAATGGCTTGAAAGATTAATAGATTCCAAAATAAATAATTAGGTAAGGTAATGAGCAAATGGATCAATATATGGATAAATTCAAATTGACAGGATGACACAGAGAAAAATAAAACAGACGGATGAAGATAGATGTATGAGAGAGAGAGAGAGAGAGAGAGAGAGAGAGAGAGAGAGAGAGAGAGAGAGAGAGAGAGAGAGAGAGAGAGAGAGAGAGAGAGAGAGAGAGAGAGAGAGAGAGAGAGAGAGAGAGAGAGAGAGAGAGAGTCACACACACACACACACACACACACACACACACAAACAGACACACAAAAAAAAGAAGAAAAAAAAGGAAAGAAAACTACTTTTATCTCACGGACTCCAAACTTTTTTTTTTTATCCATTAAATCAGTACGCGAGCCTTTGATGCGGAAAGCTTCATCAGATCAGTAAGGCAGCGGTGAGGGAAGCCAGAAGCGGGAGATCTGAGCCGCGGGCCTCGTCTCACGTCAGCGAGTCCTGGTCCGGGGCGCTCGCTAAGAGGATATACAAACCTATTCTCTTGTTGACACGGGAAGGTCGAGCGGCCAAGCGAGGAGGGAAGCGCCAGCATACAAAGACAAGGTTTCCGCAATGCTCATTAGGGAGACGAAAGACTTACTAATCTAGTTTGCTGCTGCCTTGGTTGTATCATTAGCACTGATGTATCCCTAGAGGCTGCACACAAGCTTCAACTTTACATTTTCCTTTTCTCAAAAAACAGCAGCTGTTTGAAAATTATCCGACGAACATGTTTACTTAATTATAGTATAGTTATATAAGCTTAAACTTAACATTAACATTTTCCTTTTCTTAAAAACAGCAGCAGATTAAAAACAATTCCACGAGGGCTTATAATTTTATAACGCCTGTAACTTAGTATAGAATTATTTACCTTTAAGGACTAGTGTTCATTTGATATTGTGTTGGACAACGCTGTAATGTACAAAATTCTAGTTCATGACTATGGGATCAGTAAACTTAATCACTTGCTTGCATGATTCAAAGCTGACAATTGTGCGTAAAGATGCTAATACCACAAACTCAGGTCTTAAATGCTTTCATTTATACATTATTATTAGCATAATCATGTCGACTACTGATAAAACGCATTAACTTTGTCCTCACAGGCCTCAGAGTCTACTGGTGCCTGACAGGTGTGGGGATATCGTAATACTTCATTATCTGGCTGACACCTCACACCTGTCAGATGTAATACATTCCACTCTGTGAGCAGCAGATACAGGTGTCTCTCTCTCTCTCTCTCTCTCTCTCTCTCTCTCTCTCTCTCTCTCTCTCTCTCTCTCTGAGGAGCGCTCAGTCCTAGACCTGCTAAAAGATTAAACCTATATTTACTTGAATTGCGCAATTGTTTTAGGTACTCAAGATACGTATATACATGAGATCTCTGCTTAAAAGGCTTATGTGTTTGCATTCTACAAGATTTTTTTTTCTTATGCTGATTAGATTTGGACGAAGCTATACCTGTTGTGTGTGTGTGTGTGTGTGTGTGTGTGTGTGTGTGTGTGTGTGTGTGTGTGTGTGTGTGTGTGTGTAGTCCTGCTGTCCCGCTGTTTCTGGCCCTAGCTCTGGAGGGAGACGGTGATGTATGTATGTTTGTATGTACGTAAAAGGCGCCATCTCTCTCTCTCTCTCTCTCTCTCTCTCTCTCTCTCTCTCTCTCTCTCTCTCTGCGTCAAATGCGTCGCGACACACACTCGAGTGCTCAGTAACAGAATTTGGCCTCATTTCTCACAAACCTGTCTCAAATTTTACATGACACGGACAACAACGTAACATACATTAAAGGTACTATGACAGGTTGAGATTGGGGAAAATTTATCGCGTTATACAGCACAAAGAGTTCCTTTTTAAGACCAATGACAGGTACTTAGGGAGTGTGAGTGATGGAGGAGAGGAGGAGGCCGTACTGGATGACGCGGGTGTAGATGTCACTCTGTAAGGAGTGAAAATTTCCCCACAAACAAGTGAGTGGTCAGAGTAAAAGTAACACTATGGAATTTCTCGAGAAGCAGAGAACGACTTACGTTTCGTTTTCTCCAAAGAGAGTTTCAATGAAGAACTCTCATTGTTTCTGGTGAATTAAAAAAAATATATGATGATCGCAGTTTTGTTTCAAGTCTAGTACATGAGATTACCTTATAATATCGTATGGACTAAGTTTTCGTTTATTTATTTATTAATCTAGATGTTTATTTATCTCTTTACTTTTTTTGTTGTTGTCCTACTACTAGTAGGTATTTAAGGAAGTAAAAGATGCCACACAAACTTATGTTTTCTCACAACAAAAACCAATATAACAAACAGACAAAAATATCCTGTTCTTTTGTTTTCTTTCTAAGTAAAAAGCTATTTGAATGAGCATATGTGAGATTAAGTCAGAAATGACGTCAGTGCCAATTATTTCTGATTCCTCAATATATTTTCCTTCTCATGAACACTGCTTGGCTTCTACTATGCGTCGCACACACCAACAGACGTGCAGCCACTCAGAAAACGGCCTAATGACTGCCAGATAGAGCCTACGACAACATGTGCGCCGTTATCTGCCGGGATTACTGATGTGTGTGTGTGTGTGTGTGTGTGTGTGTGTGTGTGTGTGTTATCCTCTTGGAAAATAGTCTTAGTCCCAGTTTTAATTCCGTCCCTTCTGTTTTCTAATCTATAAAAGAAGGAACTAATGTCACCCTGTGCAAATGCCTGGCGGTAGTGCGGCTTCATACTTATTATTATCACCGACCAGAAGCTCATTATGAATTAGTACTCTAACGCTGACACGTGCCCGGCCTGAGGATGAACACACGCACAAGCTGGGGGTCATGGAACTGCCTAGCCACCACCCCACGCACAGAAAAGGACTCACTCTCTCTCTCTCTCTCTCTCTCTCTCTCTCTCTCTCTCTCTCTCTCTCTCTCTCTCTCTCTCGTGGGTGGATGAAAGGAGAGTCTCTCGCCGCCCGTCCCTCCATCATGCCTGGGAGTAACTCGACCCTTTGTGGAGGCTGGCCGGCCACCCTTTGAGCGCTGGTTGGCTCCACGCTCTTGACACCACTGTGTACATGCCACACGCACATTCGCATTAAGGTTTAGGATCAAAGCAAAGAAGGAGGCATGATGCAGGACTCAGGCTCCACGTCAACATTCCTCTCATGTCAGAGTGTTAGTCTGAGAACATGAAGGGAGAATAAGTGCGAGCAAAACGAGGCTATGATGAGGGAGGGTCAAGGGGCTGCTGCTGTTGTAGTTTGAGCTGCTGCTCCATGTAAGGGGCCTTTGCTGTATCAAGTCAGGAATAAGTTAGGTGGTGTATACTCTTACAGCCACATTCTCTTCAATATATTTATACCCTACATTCTCTTCCATATATTTATACACTAAATTAAACATAACACTGGTATTTTAATGTTTTATAATACGAGTGTTTTTTTTTTTTTATGCGAAAGGGAACACTCTTACTTCGATAAAGTTGGATATAAAAAAGAGAAAAGAAATTTATTTACAGAGTTTTGAATTACTGGAAGAGACTACGTAATCAGGCTGTTTGTGACAAGTTAACAGGTAGCTTTTAATGAAAATTAGATCAATATATGGATTGGGGTGACGGATAGTTGGATATAATTATTTATATTTCATTCAGGGAATCCCATGTGTAGGCCTATTGGCTTCCTGCAGCTTCCCTTAGGTTCTCATGGGCTCATATAATTTTGCCAGATCTAACCGTGATGGCGCGAAAATAGCAAGAGGTAACAGATGATCTACTTCCCAAAGCGTGTGACAAATCCACGTAAAACTGCAGTCTTCGTCATCGGCCTACGTGATTCCACTATAAGCCACACTCTCCCCGGTGGTTGGGAGGTGTTAAGCCACATATCCGGACTACACCGTACAAAAGGCGTCTTGATGGGGTTGCCGTGTTGTACTGTAAGGCCAGAGCTCCCCGCTTTCGTATTCTCTGCTAGGCAAACAGGGGGATATAATATGAAAGTAAACATACCCAAACTGCCTCTAACCGGCCGGGAGTTCTACCATGAATCTCCTCGAACTCGAGTACTCTAGCCAGTATACCATCACTACTTAAAGGTAAAAACCCCTTAGAAATAATAAAACCAGCCTCCTGTAGGTATAAAAACAGCAATGATTGATGAGAGCGGCGTTCTGAAAACCAGTCACAAATAACAGTGAGAGGGGAAAGGGGTCGACACGCACCGATTCCACCAGCTGGTCAGAGAGGGCGATGATGGGTTGCACGCTGTCGAAGAGGAGCTGGTGTTCATAATGGCTGACGGAGGACAGCCGCCGCAGGTGCTGGCCGTACACTTCATCCACGCACCTCAGTCGCCGCCCCAGCGTTCTCTCCGTGGCTGCGAGGACGTTGGCCACCCGCAGACGAGTATCAGACTCTGTGAAGGAATAGGAAGGATTTAGGTCTGCGGAATGGGAAGGTAAGGTTTTCTGACTAAAAAGGAAATATAACTTCAGATTTAATTTTTATGTAAGATAGGTTCCGGCTAACGACAATAAAAGATGACAAAAACAAAGAGCAACTGAAATGCCACTTTTCTGTTATTAGTATTATTAAAAGACAAAGAAAATAAAAATGTCTGCTATTGTATGTGTGTGTGTGTGTGTGTGTGTGTGTGTGTGTGTGTGTGTGTGTGTTTTGCGTGTCAAGGAGTCTCGTCAAGGGCACACAGAATGAGCGAAAAAGAAAGCCCAGTCCTAGAAATCAAATTATAGATTGCAAAATGTTGATCAATTTAGTTGCGGAAGCGTCTTGATAATCCTCTATTGAAACAGTTCAGGTCGTGAGAAGGAGGAAAAGAGAGAAACAAGCAGTGTTCCAGAGTTTGCTAGTAAAAATATAAAGAAAGGAGTGGTGTGTGTGTGTGTGTGTGTGTGTGTGTGTGTGTGTGTGTGTGTGTGTGTGTGTGTGTGTGTGTGTGTGTGTGTGTGTGTGTGTGTGTGTGTGTGTGTGTGTGTGTGTGTGTGTGTGTGTGTGTGTGTGTGTGTTTACCCATTTGTAATAAACTGCCTACAATCTATAATCAGAATATTTACAAACTCTTTGCGGTATAAATTTTAAGCATATACTAATTCCTTTAACAGTTCATGACTCTGATTAAGAAATGTAAGGTACAGGAAGCAAAACTACCTACTAATTTTCACAGTCGTCAACATTTTACACATTTTGAAATACTGTATTTTGTGTTTCATGGCTGCTCTAACGTGCGTATCACTAACACAATTACCTCCCCGACCCTTTGACACAATCTTCCCACAGCACAGCAGCTGACGTGGATTTCCCATGAAGCAGGTGGAATAATAGCAACCAGAGGCATGTGACGTAAACTCCTTAAGGCTATCATGAAAAACAGAGCACGGATGATTTGTGATATTTGTCCGCAGTAATCAGACAAATGCACCGGAAAGCCTATGTCTGCATGGCTAATTTATGTTATGTTATCTTAGGTTAGGTTAGATTAGGTTAGGTTAGGTTTAGTCTGGTTAAGTTGGATTATTTTAGGTTAGGTTAGGTTAGGTTAGGTTAGGTTAGGTTTAGTCTGGTTAAGTTGGATTATTTTAGGTTAGGTTAGGTTAGAAGGTTAGGTTAGTACATAAGCACACTGAAAGTCACTTTTTTGTTACAAGGAGGTTCTTTTCATGGGCTTGTTGACCTATAATCTGGCGGAAGATGAAGTAGAGACGGCGTCACGACATAGGCTGGTTTCCTGCGTCACCTCATTCCAACACTCCGCCTTCACGCCACGCCCTCACTCACTACACCCGCCTCGAGCCTTGGCCTACCTGTCAAGTTTCGTACCTTCTTTCCGTTCTGTCGACATTACTTCCCTGCATGTGATATTCGTAGCCACACGACACCGCACACCACAACACGCTTACCACAACCTTTTAAGAATGTTTACGAAACTGACACCTTTAAATTTTCGCCGATGTCATAATTCTTCATTAATTTTCTTCTATAATTCTTCATTCACAAATACTAATGAGACCACGCGAGGGTATAGATTGTGGGAAACATGGCACTACTGAATGTATTAATATAATCTTGTAGGATTCAATATAGCATGATGTATGAGAGCAATGCCTAGTTAGTGTGTATACGGCACTACGTTACTGAAGTTTGTGGCACTCTGCTGAATCAAAGTTAACTCTTTCTCTGCTAAAGACAACATACCACGTGCCGCCTTATGTGAATGGCCCTAAATGATTTTACACAGGAAGTATATATCTCCAGGTGGCGCTGATATTGTCGCAGTGTAGTTTAGCAGTGGTAATATTGTGGTGGTGTACTGTGGTGTGTGGTGGTGATGGTCATGGCACACTGCTGCCCTGCGGTGTGGTGCACTATAGAGTGGTGTAGTGTGGTAGTAGTGTGGCACAGTGCACTAAAGAGCATGTGGTCATGTGGTGTGGTGCAACGTGTTGTGTGTGGTGTGGCGCAGTCTGGTTTATGCAGGATGGAGTGTGGTGTGGTGCAGTCTAGTTTGTGCAGGGTGGACTGTGGTGTGGTGCAGTCTGGTTTGTGCAGCGAGGTGTGTGGTGTGGAGCAGTCTGGTCTGTGCAGCACGTTGTGTGGTGTGGTGCAGTCTGGTTTGAGCAACGAGATGTGTGGTGTGTTGCACTGTATACAGCTGTGTTGCGGGGTGAAGGACGCCCACCAGTCACTCTCCCAGAAAGTGTTTGTGCCGCCGCCGCACTCCCTCCCTTTTACAGAGGCTGGAGTGACCTTTGGGAGGGAGAGTGTCAGCCTGGAGCTCCTCGCGTCTGCCCGGCGTCAGCACTACTTTTTTTTTTTTCGATGCTCCTTTTAGACATAACCTTACTCACTACTACACCCTTACTATGCATTCATTAATCCAAAACATTCCTCTGCGTTCCCTTTCAGATTTTTTTTCCGCAGAGCTATGATTATGTTCAATGCACTCTGTATCCTATAGAGGCCCTCACTAAATATCGTCCTAGAACCAGTGTCCTCAGGTAAACGGGACAGCAACCCCTTTACTAGGCCTCCTATTATGGGTGAAAGTTGAAAGCTTGTATATGTTGTTACGGACGTGGTTCGAAGTGGTGTATATGTGTGAGTGTGTGTCAATTATAAGATAGAACAGGTATTAATTTCCCGTTTAACTGCACTTTTAAAGAATTCTCCTGCTCTTCGTGTACTGTGTGTGTATGTATCAATTTTAAGACAGAACAGCTATTCAATTCCAGTTAAACTCTAAGAATTATCTTGCTCTTTATCTGCTGCTGTAGTCATGAAGTAAACACTGAGTTTTATCTGAATCTTGTATTAGTAAACAGAAACTCTGAGGTATCAGCAATATATTATGACATCTGCGAAGGTCAGCCGTGAGTCACCCCTTGTATCTACCCTAACTTCCTCGATATGCCTTTGTTTATGGAGAAGAAAGCAGCATTTTGAGTCACTATAAGAGGCTGTAAGGCTTGAGAGTTTAGATGGTTTGTGAGCACTTTAGAGAAATAATATTAGGTCTAGAAACTTGTAAATGATGAAATGATCGTTCTTAAGTTCTATAAATATAATAAATTTCGACATATCACAGGGCAGGCGACTGTTTTGGGACAAGATCTCAGGTACAACTCAAATGTTTTTCTTGTTGCTGTTTTTGTTGTTTTCTCAGGCCAAAAGGAGGAAAGCCTACGAAATTTATGAAGACCTGAATTTCTCTCTCTCTCTCTCTCTCTCTCTCTCTCTCTCTCTCTCTCTCTCTCTCTCTCTCTCTCTCTCTCTCTCTCTCTCTCTCACACACACACACACACACACACACACACATTAGAACGCTAACACTAGCACAGTACCACTTCTACAACTAACACCAACGGTAACTTGAACGCATTGACACTATCACACTAACACTAACACACTAACACCAAAACATTAACGCAAGCACACTAACATCAATAAACTAACATTAACACACTAACATCAAGAGGCTAACACACTAACACCGCATGTACACTGTGTTGAAAGTGCACTGGAGCGTGGTGTAGCATAATATACTATTACTGTGCAAAACACTACGTACTACATCAAACCGCTTTTTCTCTCCCTCTCCTCCCTTCTCTGTTTTTTGAAGGTCATGCTCGTAGCCACTCCTCAAGAATGACACAGGGATCACACTCTGAAATTAAACCATTGACTGAAAAAAATAACACTCAGTTTAAGTTTCACAGTCAAGTCAGATTACTGCGATCGTTCTGTTGCATCGTGATGGGATGGTGATGCCTGCTACTGTGTACTCGCAGTGCTCCAGGACACACACCAGATTCCTCAACTGCCTGCCTCAATGACACACGCTAGGCAACAAAATGTACAACTAAGATAAACAGATTGGCTTCTCTTTCGGTTCTCCTACTTCTATTTTTCTTGTTTTGGGAACGCCATTCGAGCTTTTTTTTTTTCTTCTGAATCGATCTTCCTGATACTTTAAAAAAAAATAATAAACGTTTCAAGAAAATCACTCAGACAAATTCTCTTCTTTCTCTCAATTCTGTCAATCTTATATTTCTTGTTTTGGGAACGGCATTTGGATTTTTTTTCCGAATTAGCCGAATGTTAGTTGGTTAGAATGTTCCATCGTTATCAGTTATGAAATAGGAATTCATTAGTTTTAGAAGAAAAATTTCACTTTTGGTCAGATATGAGAATAATATCTTTCTAAAGCTGTCCAGTTTTTGATCAGGAATTCTTAGTGGCCAGATGAAGTATTTACCTCATATAATACACAAAAAAAAAAAATCTCAAGAAAATCATTCATAATTGTGTTGGTTCAGTGGGATAAGAAGATTACCCAGTAAGCAACAAAAAGTAACAAAACCAACAAGTTTCTGGAAGGTCGCCCCTTAACTGTAATGGTGCAGTGGGGGCAGGAGTAGACATTCAAGCTGTTCTCTAGCAACGAGGTGAACGTTCTCTGACTGCTACTTAGTGAGACCAGTCTGGGCCGCTGCCCCGGGCTGAATTAGTAGCAGCCTTCCCGAGCCTCAGCCGTGACTAGTGCGAGGCAAACACGCGTGCAAGTGTGTGATAAGAGGACTACTTTTGCTTTCATGTTTTGTCTCGCAACGCCTCAAAACGTAATTCATGTGTAAATTCCATTATTTTTAGTTTACACTTTTCTTCTACTTGTAATCTTCACCATCAGCCCACGTTATGATTGTGGTGAGCGTTTGGGTGCAGTGAGGCAAGAGAGGCACTCGATGGTGAGTAAGGGTGGACCTGGCGGCCTTGGTCCTCTCACCAGGTCAGCGGAGAGGCGATCTGGGCGGGAGTGACCTGCGTGGCATTACCTCACAAGGCAACGTCTCGGGACAGACCATGAGTACACGCATTAATACCAGATCATTGAGAGTAAAAAAATAAATAAATGAATAAAATAAAACAGTTATGCATCACATATTAGTTACTATGGAACGACAGTTGAAGTAAGGTAGAATGTGTAAACTTTCTGGCTACACTTGACCGAGAGAAATCCGTCCTGTCTGACGCCCCAACTGACCACCCGAGTGCACATATTTGGCGTGGCAATGGCTCGGACTGCCTGGGAGTGAAAAGTGAACACTGATATAATGCTGCACCTGAGAGTGGCTTGGTCAGTGGACACAAAAATACAGCTTCCGTCATCAACATATTCAGTGGCAAACAGGTCCTTGTTTTCATTAACCGGTTCACCTGACTGAATTTTAACGAGGAAAAAGTAACCAGCTAGTGTACCAGAGCCATTCACACTTCTTCCCATGATAAAAAAAAAACCTAATACGTCGAGGAGTGTACTCAACAAACGCATAAAAAAGTGCGTGTGCCTGTGGGAAAAGGTCGAGGGAGCAGGTTTGGGAATTTTCTGCACGAGGCCTCTTGAAACTGTCCGCCTGATAACAACAAAAAGCGTAGGAAGGCTGAGGTAGCGGAGAATGCGTTAAAATGCGTCAGAGAGAGAGAGAGAGAGAGAGAGAGAGAGAGAGAGAGAGAGAGAGAGAGAGAGAGAGAGAGAGAGAGAGAGAGAGTATGGAAGCTTTCCGGTGTACGTACGTATTCTCGCTTCATACGTGACCCGCAGCAAATTTTATTCTAGTCTCCGTTAGGTAAGGATGTAAAAATTAATTGGATAAGGCAGATAATTTATGGGATCGGGTAGGAGAAAGGGAATAAATCACCCCCCCCCCCTTTACTTAAGTCCGTGTCGGCTTAGGATACAAAAACCCTGCATCTTTAATTGATTATCTTCCAGCATCATACAGGTTTGCTATGCTGGACGGAACCAATACGGTATTTCACTTTAGGAAAGAGGTGGGTGCTTGGGGCGACCACTCCACCAGCTGTTCGCCTTCCCGCCCCATCCTCACACCGCGCCCTTGCTACGCCGTCTACCACAAGGCCACTCAAGACAGCTGGCGCGGAGGGAGGGAGGAAAGGAGGCAGGGAGAGGATGAGTCCTTGGAGGCCAGGCAGGGGCACCTTTACTCAGACCTTGATATAGGGAGCAAAAACTCCACTAGGTACAGTCATATATTTGCGAGGCATCCTGATGTTCCTGATAGCAAGACTTCTTCCTCGAGACTTACGCCAAGATCGCAGGACTTAAAGAATTATGTTCTAATGTTGACCACTTACAGAACATAAATTAATTGCAGTCACAAGAGGTATTTTTCTACCGTACTGATTATAAAAGAATGTTCTAGCGTTATCAGTCATCAAATAGGAACTCATTAGGTTTACAAGAGAAATCTCACTTTTGGTCCAATGTGAGAATAATATCTTTCTGACGCTGTCCAGTTTTTGAACAAGAATTCTTTGTGGCCAGAAGAAGTATTTATCTCATATATTATTTAAAAACACTTTCAAATTATTAAACAAATTAATTATTGTTACAAAGGGTATTTCATTTTTTTTAAATTAACAATTATTAACAACAGCACACCTGTCTACCTGTCTGCCTGGTGTCTCCACCCGCCTGGACCCCCACGCCTGAGACAGGTAAGGTGCTGCGTGATGTAGCCAGATGGCGAGCACCGGGCCACGCCCCCTGCGGCCATGCAGCTAAATAGACGTCAAACAGACCAGAAGACAACTTCCCATGCAAACTGTTCATCATCTTCCACAGTAACAAACATGGTGGAAAACGCAACAGCCGAGGACTATTTACCTTTCTATACATAGCAAGGTGAAGGGGCGGCACCTACTACGGACCCTTCCCCAGATATGGTGCATCCTACTTGCACCATCTCTGTTGGCAGCTGCTCAAGACTGTGGTAGAGCGTTTTTTCTTCCGCCCAGACAGTCAAGGTTTGCGCTTTAGCTCTACCCGACCAGCCGTCCAGGAGGCTCATCGGACAAGGCGTGGCGGCGAGGGATGGCAGAGGAAAAAACGTATCCTCAGCGGTGACTACACTTGAAGCTTTCCGCACCCATCCCGCCTGACCCTTACTCCTGGCCTTAGGATCCCCAGCAAAGGAATTAGGGAGATAATATCGCACTCGGAAGCTGAGTTCCCACCAATATTCTTGAAAGTGAGTCTGACAGGTATAATTTACGACTTATTGAAGGATCCTCTGATCAACACCTTAAAGAGACAGGGGCAGGCACACTGACAGACAAAGATAAAACAAACATAAGACAAAGAAAATATAAGCTTATAAATAAAACCAACACTGGCCTACCAAAACATATTGACATCTTTCATTTTGTTGTTTGTGAGAAAGAAAGCAGCCAATTCTACCTTCGCTTTCCTGCTAACACACACACACACACACACACACACGCACGCACACAAACTATCATACGGCACGTTTCCTCAGTACAATCACGTCCCGCGGAAAAGGCAATTGTAGCGACAGAAGCAGGCAAAAAGACGAGCGCAAGAACAGGCAAGCGGACAAATGAGTACCTACGCACGCAGTGTAAGAATGAAGCTTTTTAACAGTGCAGGAAGAGGAAGATGAGCTGGAAGAAGAGGGGGAAAGGAGGAAAGGGGGATAGGAGGATGGGGGGAAGGGGGAGGAAGAAAAATAGGAAGAGAAAGAGGAATATAAAGGAATACAAAGGATGACCAAACAACAAGAGATCTTGAGGTCTTTACTATGGTGTTTGGAGGAGGAGGAGGAGGAGGAGGAGGAGGAGAAAAAAAAGAAAAAAATTACTAAGGAAGAAGAATTGCAACAAAAACAACAAAATCACCACCACAACCT
The DNA here is from genome assembly GCF_035594125.1 of Scylla paramamosain. Classification (NCBI taxonomy): domain Eukaryota; kingdom Metazoa; phylum Arthropoda; class Malacostraca; order Decapoda; family Portunidae; genus Scylla; species Scylla paramamosain. Next base: position 2,507,130 of record NC_087167.1, on the reverse strand, counting down.
CCACAACCACCTCCAATACTACAACCTCTTCTACAACTACAACCACCGCCACCATCACCACCACCTCCACCACCAGTACAACCACCAACACATAACAAGAGATGGGAGGAGAAAGCGAACAGGAAAGCGAAAGGAAATAGTCAGTCAGTCGGCTACACTCTACAGGTGCTCACTGTCATTCACAACACAGGTGACCACGACCACGAGACACCACATGTACACAAATTCCCGTCCAGCTCATTTCCTTACTCGCCCTCATCATGTACCTCAGATGGCGTGCGATAGGAATTAATGTTATCGACGTGACTGGGCAGAGAGGAAGTGAGAGGTTGGAGAGGGGGAAGTGAACAGACAGGTGGGAGGAACATGAGGAAGAGCACCAGGAAGAGGATTTAGTGCTCAGGGGTAGAAAAAGAACAAAGAAAAGACGGTCCAAAATATTAGGTATGAGAAAATAAAAGGAAAAGAGGAAACTGAAAATGAAGATGAAGATTAAGAAAAAATTGGCTACGAGAGGTAATCCAAACAGAAGAGGAGTAAGAACAACAACAACAACAACAAAAGAAGAGGTAGTAGTAGTTGTAGTAGTAGTAGTAGTAGTAGTAGTAGTAGTAAAGAGTAAGAGAAACAAGCTAAAATTAAGCTTTTGCAGTTACAAACGAAATCCAAGTACATAAAAAGACAAAAAAAAAAAAAAAAAGAAAAGAAAGAAAGAAAAGAAAAGAACTAAAATCTCAAGATGTGAAAGAGGAGAACGACGACGAATAGGAACAGAAAGAGAAAGAGAAGAAGGAAGAGAAATGTAAAACTTTGAAGAGAAAATATAACCGCAGGAAACAATTTCACAGAGAGAGAAAATAATAATGGTTTCCCGAGCCTCGTCAGTATAACCAGCCTGCTCGCACATCACGCCTGGTGACTTACACATGAACGACACACAAACACACGTACAGTTACCCTGGGTAGTGATGTCGTGAAATTAAAAAGGAATTATCGAAAGTTTACCTCTCTATCTATCATTCTGTCTACGCACTTTGCTGACATGTTCCTTAAACTGTGACAGCCGAAACAGTATTAAGTGAATTTTAGGTCCATATAATCGAATGAAAATTAATATATGAATTAATAAATTGCTTCAGATTTACTCTTTCACTAATAACAGCATTTTTCTCATATTCTGATACAGCATTGACACGTAAATTTTACTTCGGCCACTTATATAGTTTTACAGCACGGAAAAGATAAAAACCCACCAATTCTCTCCATTTTCCAGGATTCCAATTTAAATCATACTATGTCGATGTTCCTTTTCGACTCTTTTAAGGAGTGAAACTTTCAGAAGCCATTTTTATTTATTTACCTATTTATTTATTTATCTATTTTTGCCCTTACCCAGATTTTCCTTTAATATATATATATACATATTGTTCTGAATGTTACTAAAGAAATGTTATCACAATAAAAAAGAGTTGAGACTTTCACACAGACAGAGCAGAACTGGTATATAATAATGTACAGGTGAAGATAATTCTCAGGTACTTTTTTTTTATCTGAAACATTTTGTGGCACGTGACGTAACTACATTGGACAGCAGTACATGCATTGCCTTTTAATACGTGTGCAGAGAGAAAGAATGTGAGGTAGAAAAGAAAGTTGAATAAATTAAAGTATAAATCCCTCAGTGCTGACATTCTGCAAAATATAAAGAATGGTTGAGTGAAATCATAGAATATTTATGAGGTTTGTATGTACAGTAAACCTTGGAAATTTGACACGGACTTGAGTTACTGACAGATTGTAACTGTCTGTCTGTCTCTCTCTCTCTCTCTCTCTCTCTCTCTCTCTCTCTCTCTCTCTCTCTCTCTCTCTCTCTCTCTCTCTCTCTCTAACAGAGACGACGGAGGGCAAAAATGAAAATAAAAAGTGAAAGTAAAACAAGGAAGAAGAAAACATATGAACATCCATAAATGTTCACTTTCAAGATGTGGAAAGAGGAATATACAAACCTAATATTGTGTAAAAAAAAATAGAACAAGACTTAAAAATTAAAAATAGTAAAGAAAATAATTAAAAATCGATATGAACAAAAAAAGAAAAAGAAACTAAAATAAATAGAAATCATGGAAAAGTTGAGAGCTAATGAAAAGGAAAGGATAGAAAACGAGAGAGAGAGAGAGAGAGAGAGAGAGAGAGAGAGAGAGAGAGAGAGAGAGAGAGAGAGAGAGAGAGAGAGAGAGAGAGAGAGAGAGAGAGAGAGAGAGAGAGAGAGAGAGGTGGGAAAGGGAAGGCAGCTCCCACAGTCCCCATAAACTTTCCCAAACGGGTCCCAACGGCAGTCAACGCCCCCTCACTTCATCTGCAGCGCCACTCCCACTCACCACACTCCTCCTCCCACTCCTCCTTCCACTACCACTCCTCCTCAGCCTCTTACTACTTCTACTCTTCTCCTACTCCTGTTACAACTCTCATTCCAATTTCTGGTCTTAGTTTTCCTCTTATTTTTATTTCTCTTCACTCTTTTATTTGCTCCTCCTCCTCCTCCTCCTTTTCCTCCTCTTTTAAATTCTCTTAGAGTTCTTCTTTTTCATCTTTCTACTCTTACATTTCCTTTTACTACTATTATCACTCCTCTTACAGCTCCTCTTTCCCCTCTTAGTGTTTCTATCCTTCCTTCTCCTCCTCCTTGTTATCCTTTATTTTTTTTTCATCCTTCTACATTTCAACTAAAACCTGGAGATTGCATATGTTCACAAATTGTCCTTACTGTAGTAGTGAATGAGTTAAGGAAGATGAATGTTTTTTTTCCTTATACACAGAGTCTCCAAAGATTGCCAGAGTACAGTAGCTTTATCCAGCAAGGTCTCCAGGGCACCGCACCGGTATCCTCCCCACCCTTATTTTTCAGTACTTGACGCACCCTTGTCATTCCTCAGATCCACAGCATACATCCCGCAGGACTTCCTTACAAGGCCCGCGTCATTCTGTCCTTGGCTAAACATACCTACGCAGCCTTCGCCCACACCCAGCGCTTCTCCTTCACCTCACACTAACTCAGCCTCCTCCTCCTCCTCCTCCTCCTCCTCCTCCTCCTCCTCACTCTGCGCCTCCTTCCTATCTCCATTTCTGCTGGTACACCTATACTCTGTTCACTCCACCCTTCATGCACTCCACCCATGCATTCATACATACATACAATAGTTTTTACTTCATTTGTGTAGCATCATGAGCCACGTTTCCGATAACTCTATACCTCTTCCTGACTTCATATTCCTGCTCCTCCCTTCACAAACCATCACTTCCACTTCCCATTTCCCTTCTACCGTTCACCACACACACACACACACACACACACACGTCTCTCTCCCTCTCTGTTTTCTTTTCTCTCTTTCCCTCTCCTTCCCTCAAGCCCTCAACATGCCAGGAATAAGCGCTCTTTACAAAACAGACAGCCGTCAACCTCTGCAATCATCACTACCGCTAAGACCGCAACTGAAATGAACACAAAACTTTTACCAACCAAGCAACCAACCGACCAACCAACCACTCTTACCATCGACAATACCAGTTACACTTACTACACCGCCGGCCACAAGCAAATACCAGGTCATCACCAGCGCTATATACTATTACTTTATTTACAATCCACGTCCTTTTTTACTCTAGTGGGATATGTACAGCTGCTGAGTATGTGTGTACTATATAGCCCTTTCCCACCACTGTACCGCTACCATCGGGGGTCCCAGTGTCATGAGTGGCCGCAAAAGTACGAAAAATTGGGGTATACGGTCGAGTTTCGTGAGGGGCCAGTAAAGTACACTAGGATGAGTTGACCGCGGGGGACCATAAACTCAATCAAAGTGGACGTGAAAAATTGGCTCTCTCTCTCTCTCTCTCTCTCTCTCTCTCTCTCTTGGTTTACAGCCATGAGTCTTCATTGGATTACTGTAAATTGTCTTCAACTTTTACTTCTATATTTTCTAACTTCATATATCTATAAAAATAAAAATAAAGATTCACTAATTATGCTCTCTCTCTCCCTCACTCTCTCTCTCTCTCTCTCTCTCTCTCTCTCTCTCTCTCTCTCTCTCTCTCTCTCTCCAAGTCACCCGTGACCATCATGTCATCAAAAATGCCGCCGCCGGTTCCCCTTCTCTACACATCATAATTTAGCGACAGAAAACAATAACTTGAACATTTATCATCTGACAGTATCTCAGCGGACGTGCAACTGCGTGTATGTCTGAGTATTTTCATGTGAATCTCTCTCTCTCTCTCTCTCTCTCTCTCTCTCTCTCTCTCTCTCTCTCTCTCTCTCTCTCTCTCTCTCTCAGTCTCGTCCACGCTCACATTACGGAGGTTCCCCATAAACAAGAGCCGTGTGGTAGCTGCGGGCGGGCAAAGGGGTGAAGGGGAGAGGGGAGGAGTGGAAGACAGTAAACCCACAACCAACCTTCACCACCCCTTGAACACTCACTCCCAGGCTCACTAGATGCCCCACCCTTCCCTTCCTGAGCCTCCTGCCCCGCCGCCTTCCCCACCGCCTGGCCCCACCTCTCCACCGCCACGCCTTCACAAAGCTGCATTAATAATCAAAGGAAGACGCACGTGGCATGAGAGTGGTGGGTTTTACATATATTTCTTGCTATCTTCAAGCCTCATCAGCTTCGTCGTCCTTCACGTAAATTGTTTTAGGAATGTAGGAGTGCGTCTTGCTCGTGTCTTGCTCCTGAGGACTATTCTTAGCATCACTTTGTCCACGAGTTTTAATATTCTAACAGCCTTGCCATCCAATATTCCGAGTGCCATTGTGCTGAGTGGCTACCTGACGTGCGTTGAGTGTCGTGATGGACGCGTGATGGCACCAGGCAAGCACAAGGTTACAGTGAGACCAACAAACACTTCAGTTACTCTGCGCAGTTCTACCGGAATGGTGTGGCAAGGTTTTCCTTACATGAATGGAGGCCTCACTGGAAGCCACAGAAATATACGAATAAACCAATAAAGTTAATATTATGTAGTTTATGAAAAGTTCCATTTAATCACTGCCCTTGAAAAGAATACGGTATAAGAATTCTAAACGAGTGAAGGCCAACTTGATTACACAAAAGTCTGAATATTCCTCTCTCAAAGGAGTCAAAGTAATAGAAAGTGGATGAGCAGGAGAGGCGGAGTTTAAGGACTGTATTTTTAAGTGCTGATATTTTTTCTCTGTGTTTGAACATAATATCTTGAAAACACGAGAACATAAGGGGAGCTGCAAGAAGCCATAGGGGTTACACGAAGCAGTTCATGTATAAAACATTCATACCAATATTCACCTATCATTCCGATCCATAATTTTTTCTAATCTTCTATTAAGGCTCCCTGCTGCCTCATCATTAACAGCCTTATCAATGAGTCAATTCCGATCATCTACGGCTAAATTTAAGAACGCCTTCTTTTTACTTTTTTTTAATAGTTTTATCAATCTGAACTACTTGCTTCTAGTCCTATTCTGATTACTAACGCTAAGGGTCATAAAGATTGCATTCCGCTCTTCATTCATTATCTGAACAGATCTAGGGCTTGTTGTTGTGGGCCGCAGCATTAATCCACGAACTATTATGACGTACCGCGCCGTAGACAATAAGGATTTAAGGTATCGGTGCGTTAGATTACTGCAGGGCTGATTTAATGTTACTGCACTCTAACCAGTCATTGAGCATCGGTTATTGGTGATAAGCCTTCACATAAATCGTTGCTATCACCCGGGTTTCCTGTTCGCATAACCACCTCAGTTCTCCCTCCTTTCTTTTCTTTCCTTTCTCTCATGATTTTTTTTTTTATGTACTCACTTACTGTCCTGTGGTTTTCTGTCACATATTTCCTTTGCCTTTCTGTGGAAGTAACATCCTGATGACCATAATGTTATGATGGTGGTGGTGATAATGAAAACGGCGGCGATGACCTTGGCAACCACAGGGACCATGAGGACACGGACACACACACACACACACACACACACACACACACACACACACACACACACACACACACACACACACACACACACTATGACTCAAGATTCTACAGTTTGGTCTGCAACATACATCTCCTGGATACAGTTTACAACACTAGCAAAAGCGCTACGTAATACGATAAACTATAAACACACTGCCGGTAACCACATCAGTAACAATGTTTGCGCCATCCTTGAGGGTCGTGGTGTTCTGTGATCGAAAGCCTGCGAGCTCCATCTTTGCTCACTGTAGTTTATCCGTGTAAAAAGATGGCGTTGTCTTCTAACCATCAGGCGCCTACATGAACTTGCTAGTGAGATGAAATAACACAATTTCCAATCTATAGCAGTCGGTCATCTTCCCTTCTTAGGTATTCTTTGATAGATTTCAGCACGCTCCTAATTGCGCTGAACTTTTCTGGCGGGCTAAGCACAATATTAAACACGGCTGAGCGAACTATGCAGGAAACTAAATAAAACTTTTCTGCTAAACCCAATCAGTCCATTTGTATCTTTGTTGACACGGATCCAGATTATTTAGTAAATCTTCACATTTCGTTCAGTCTGCAAGGAAAACTTTCCCCTAAGCGTTTGTTTCTGAGTAAGTCCATCAATTTTCTAAGCGATAAGATTCTTCGGGGAATTTGATGTTAATTTATTTAGGATTAAGACTCGATAAGTAAAACCGCCGACTAGTAAAGAGCAAAAAATCATGAGAATCTCATCCAAAATACTCATGTGCTGTCCTCACGCCATCCGTCCCAAAGAAAAAGAGTCACTGCTTCACTGAGTTCACCCATTGCTCTATTTCAGGTATAATGTTGCTCAAAAGGGTCCCATGCAAACTCCTACGTCATCTGCCTCGTCATTTTACTCTTGCCGATAAACCTGTTTTAGCTAGTCCTTCTTTTTTGTTGAATCATTCATCTCTGCCACCTACACACACTCTCTCTCTCTCTCTCTCTCTCTCTCTCTCTCTCTCTCTCTCTCTCTCTCTCTCTCTCTCTCTCTCTCTCTCTCTCTCTCTCTCTCTCTCTCTCTCATATTCTGTTCTGGTCCCATAACATGTTCATCTATATCTTGTGCAGTGACATATTACAGTTATAAAAAGTAATGTGCTTGCTCTTCTCCAATAAAGTTTAAATTTAGTTTCCATCGTCTGCAGCCTCAATGATTCCACTGCACGACAAAGGCTCAAGGCAACTTTCACTTAAATCAGTCGGCTGCCTATCAATTCCTGGTCATCCCAGCAAATTTGTTATAACTCTCTCTCTCTCTCTCTCTCTCTCTCTCTCTCTCTCTCTCTCTCTCTCTCTCTCTCTCTCTCTCTCTCTCTCTTCCCCTGCCTCCTATCACCATCTCTACGTTGTCATTTTGCTACGTAGTGTTGATCTACTACTCGTTCCCTGCATGACGCCTATGACTGGTGTCCATTTTTTTCTACTTTGATTTCCCTGTAAATTGTAAGTAGGGAAGATAATCCCGTACAATGAGCACCCTGCACCCTCCCTCCGCTGGGTTACATTGGATGCGTCACGGGCTGGGAAAGGTCCAGTTTAGCGGTGCTCTCCTCTCTCCCCCCTCACGCTGCCGCCCAGACACTGGCCACGCGGTCACTAGCATCCCACACCTCCACAGCGCTAGCTTGTATCCGGTGAGGCTGTCAAGGAACGTATATTAAATCCCACAAGCTTTGGTCACTATATTTTTTTTGTTCTTTCTCACTGGCTGCGACCAAACCTCTTTCTGTCAGCTATTAATATAATTTACACTCTTCTCGAGCAGCCGGGTTTACAAGCTCCCGCACAGTTCTCACGCCTCACCCGTTGCAGGCGTTGCTTTTCTCGCCACACGTTAACCAAGTACGAAGAGACATAAATCATTGCAATGCAGTCCGGAGGAAATTCTTCAGTCTTGGAAGTAAATGTTGCGTAGTGATGTGTTTTTACCTTCACACTCTCTAAAACTGATACCGTATACATATATTTACAGAATATGCTTACTTGATGAATCTTACGAGGAAGATCAGTCTTTTCTTCGTCTTGAGAAAAGTCACTTTCGCCACCCCAACGGAATGGAGGCACTGCATCCTAACAACTGGCTGCCAAGGAAACATCGAAACAGCAGACTCCTTAAAGAAACCTTGGTTGTAGCGGCACACACCGACACAACAGACTCCCAGTGAAAGAAATTTTGTCGTAACAGTACATGTTACAGTTCAGCATAGCAAGCTGCAGCGGTACTCATCGCTATGGTAATTAAGTGATGACATTTCAAGGTGACGGAGGTACTAATGTCTTTCCGTTCATAATCGTGTCTAGCAAAAACAAACGGATCCCTGAGAAGGAAACCTGACTCAGCAGTGCACGCGCAGGCTTTCTCTGACGCACTGGAGTTCACCCGGAGAGCCTCTAACCATACGGCTAGCAGTTCACATCGAGGCGAGGCACGCACGACACTAATTAGTCGCATTAAACTTGGCTTTCTCTCGGTATCTCTGGGAGTGAGTGAGGGGACGGAGCAGGAGGTAACCGGGTGTGTCTCTTCTGTGTGACTAGTTATGATAAAGGGATAATGACACCGCATTTTGCCCCACGTCTCATGAAACCTTCATTCGTTCATTGGTGTTAATTTACTTAGCCTTTTGACATCTGATGGCATTTAGTTCATTTAAGCACTCGTGGGAATTTTTCTAAGCAAAAATAAAATTCCATTCACTAAAAAGCTTTACCAAATATTCGATCAGCTATTCTGCTTCACTGTAAGTCATTGTAGAATGTTCATATATTTCCACTGTAATCGAGTTTTTATTAGGACTTAACATTGTCTACTAGTCTACTATCATTTAAAAGCAATTTATAAAGTTGTAAACAATAAACCAGTAACATAAATATATCGGCAGCACTCACAAACAACTCTCTATAACGATACCGAGTTGTCTACTTTTATCTACAATCAATTACGTTGTTGAGACCAATAAAACAACAAAACGATAATAAAGCCACACAGGCGACACGCTCAAACATCTCTCTATTATGATTCTGAGCTGTGTACTTTCGTTTATAATCAATTACGTTGTTGTGGTCAATAAAACAATAAAAGATAAATAAAAATAACCCCCACAAACAGCTGTCCACCATGCCCCGAGCAGGAGGGAGTTGGAGAAATCCCTCATCAGTGTCTGGAGGCTCTTCTGTTCTACACCTCAACACATATAATCATTTGTATTAATCGATTCTTCGTGAAGTCTATAGCCACTACACGTCCCTGCTGGCGCCGACAGGACTGATTACTACAGAACGATTCCCTCACGCCTAGCCTACATACACACACACACACACACACACACACACACACACACACACACACACACACACACATCACATTTATACTCTCCCTCAGGTATAAATGCTGACATGGATTTCGCCTTTCTCCTCATATCCTAGAAAATTCCCTGTAGCTTTCTTTTTCTTTCTTTTTTTTTTCTTTTACCACATAGTATCGGTACTATTCCGGAGGGCTTTGTCTGGAAGGAAGAGTGGATGAAAGTAGCCTCTCACTTTTCTGTATCGTCTCTTCTACTAATAGTGTAGTGTAATTAACCAATCCAGTAAGCACGTAAAGGTCCGTTGTTCATTAGCTTGTATAATTCATTCAGAGCACACACACACACACACACACACACACACACAAATAAATAAATAAATAAATAAAAGTCGAGTTTACTAATGTGCGGAAGTTCCATGATATATATAAAAAAAAACGCTGAATTGTGTCATATAGGATACAAAAACAAAAACAACAAATTCTTTGATGCAACACTGTGAATATACGTTGAAGGTCATCAGATTCCATTAGCACATGTTTCGCTCCCTTCAGCTGCTTCATTCATTGCCGCATTAAGTGCAAGGTAAGGAAAATGAAAATCAATAATTGGCGGAAGGAAAATATCACCACCACGATTTTTCTTCCCTTGACACGAGGCGGAGCTCTTCCTTAAGTTAGCGTGAGTCAGCGAGGCAGAAGGAAGAGAGTGGTGGTGGTGGTGGTGGTGGTGGTGGTTGTGGTGGTAGTGGTAGTAGTAGTAGTAGTAGTAGTAGTAGTAGTAGTAGTAGTAGTAGTTATTGTTGTTGTTGTTGTTGTTGTTGTTGTTGTTGTTGCTGTTGCTGCTGCTGTTGTCTCGAGAGAGATCTGCCACGTGTTTAGTGTACGCTGCCAGACAAATAGTCTTGGTGGCGGTGCTGTCTTCTTCTGTACGTGGGCATTGATTTTTACTTCCTTTTTTTTATTATGCTCATCCTGACGCTGAATGAACCGGTGAGGCGGCACAAACCTAGAACAGACTGAAGGAACCTCATGACAAAGGATGTATTCTTCTTGAAAACGACAATGGAATATAACACCGAGAAAATTTGAAAGATTAGGAAGCGTAGCGTGATGCCGAGGAATACATGATACGAGCTATATTTTTTAAGTATATATAAACAGACACGTTCCCCTGAGCTTCTTTTGAGGTGTGTGGGAAGCAGTAAGATTATCCGGCTAGAGGCCTTAATAAAAACTCATCTAAATGATAATTTTCTTAGCTAATGAAAACCACTCAGCTGTATCAGTTAAAAAGGTGTGGGTGGCGGTAAGACTACCCCGCAAAAAAAAAAAAAAAAAAAAACGCTTATGTAAACTAATATAAATTATAGCTTCCATAACTAGTGAAAAAAAATTCCTTTTCGTAATTAGTGAAAAACTATTCCACTTTCCTCAGGTCAAATAATTCCCTAGAGTACTACGCATCATCATCACCACCCCTCTGAGTCCACAGCAGTACAAAGACCCTCCTTGACTTTTTCCACTCATCCGTGTCGTCTGCCTATCAATTCCAAGCCACTTCACTAAGACTTATCTCATCCCTCCATCGGGTTCACAGATAACACCCAGCTGCCTCAAGTCAACGCGTCACAGTGGAAGCAAGGCAACCCGCTCCTAGACGTCCTTGCATGGTCACGAGAAGGTCACTGAGGCTACCCCGCCCGTCCCCCTCCCTCGGTCGTCCGCTGCCTCGCCCGGGGTGGGTAGGAGACTCCGACACTCTTGCTGTTGGCTTCCCTGGGCAGCCTTCGTCTCACACTCAGATCAGTAGCGTTTCTTGGGATGCAGATGCATGGTTATGTATGGTGTGATTGTTCTGTAGTAGTAACAGTTGGAATAGTAGTGCTAATAGTGGTAAAAGTAGCAGCAGAATAGTAATGGCGGTGGTAGTGGCGGTAGTATAATGCGTTAGATGTTGTTGTTGTTATTGTTGATGTCAAAAGTGGCGGGGAATGGATTATATTTACACTAATCTCTCAAAGACATCAAAAGTAGGTCGCGAGTGCCTAAAATAAACACTTCAAATAAGAAATCGCGCCAAGGTTATGCCCACAACAGTCAGCTTTTAAAAGCCTCAGCAGATATTTTTTTTTGTCTTGTTTTTTTAATTTTTTCTTCACCACGACTACACCATAACTAAGAAGGCTATAGTACTATATACATAACTACATAATACTGCTTGATTCTGTAGAACTTCATCTAATACTAACTCTTTAACGTTGTATTTCTATTTTACTTTAGCACGGCTACATCAAAACCACTAAGGCTGTACTTATATACACCTACATACCCACACATATACCACAATGTTTCGACTCTATACGTCATCTAATGGCAACTCTCTCCTGCAGATAAAGTCACAAAGCTGCCTTCAGATCCATACCAAGCGAACTCCACGTGGATGGCGGAAGTCAAGTGTCCACCTACCGTTACTCAGATCGGGGGAGTCCGAAGCGTCCTGGAGGAGGATGATGTCCCCGTCCAGCAGATGAGCGGGGGCTTCAAGGTCGACTTCAGCGTGAGAGTCAGCCAGCGCCAGGGAGAAAGTGGTCATGCAGTGGTCCTGGGCCGTGGTTCGCAGCGCCTGGCCCACCGTGTGTGTCCCGTCACCCACCACCTGCGGGAGGAGCGAAGCATTGAACACACTGATGGCTGCTGACAGGTGCACCGGCAGGATACTTACCATGTCTAGCACAAGTACTTTCGCGTTCGCTACATGATGAACAGCGTGCAATTATGTAAATGTGTTTTTTTTTTTTTTGTTGCCTTAATAAGTGACATGATAAATAGTCTGCAGATTTGTATACATGCCAAATTAGGGAGTGAGTATGATAATGAATAGGTTGTAGTTATGAATGCCTTCTTTGTGACTTTGCTTCATATTTTTATACATAATTTCCAGGAGAGGGTGAGAAGAGCTTTGAGGCAATTGCAGAGTCGAAAAGACAGTCCAGTCCTGCTCTGGTACTGAACCTATCGTGCCCTTCGTGATGATAAACCTTCAGTCAAGATCGAAGAAGCGATGGATCATACAAGAATTTTGGACAAGATCATTACTCGCCCATTTCTTTGTCTTGGATTGAGTAACAAGCCTCTCCATGATCTGCTGGCACACATCGACGAGAAGAGATGCCCGTCACTTTGCTTGCAGGAAGGGAGGGAGAGATGAAACACGGTGTCTTCTGTTAACCATATCTCATCACCGTTACCGCGCTACAAACTTTACCGTATATTTATACAGCTTCAACTGAGTATTGTATAATAAAACTCCTTACTCTTAAGAAAAAATAAAACAACTAGATAAATAAATAAATAAAGAAGTAAATAAATTAATTAATTAATAAACTGCAGCTAAGGCGCCACCAAACTTTGTGCCCAACAATAAATGCTTTAATTTTCTTCCATAAATCACACCAGAGTTGTTGGTGTACATTTTCTTACGATGAACAAGGCTGTGAATGTTCTCATGTATTCCTTAATGAAAACACCCACGCGTCTGAAATTCTGGATAATCCTTTTGCTTCTTTTGGAAGTGGCTCTAAGTGGACATTTGCTTTTTTTCTACCTTTTTGTAGAACCTGGCCAAAGCTCTTGTTGCATAAAATAAAATGTTGCGTGGTCTTGAAATCAATCAATTAAATCATTCGTTGTCTAATTCATCATGCCACACACTTTGTACATGGTCTACACGTTCTAGGAAAAAACAGTGTTACCAGAACAATACATCCACGCGTCGGTGCTGGTGTGTAGGGTGTTGAACAATCCACACTCCAAAACTACACATGAAAGACCAGCGAGATTTATCTTTAGGGTGAGAGAGGTCATGGATACTCAATGTGACTATGACGTTGACTTCTCCAAACTATCACGGTCACTGCTTTGATATACATATATGTACAGTCTACACACAGACACGCACACACATACACTATATTCAAGGCTAGGTCGGACCATTGCACACGCCTTCACGACCCTCTGGCAAGGCTCAAGTGCGTGGTGACGAAATCCTGAACGTAACACCGACCAATTAGGGGCGAGCAGCCAAGGTCCGCAGCCCCAATGGTCACCAAGATAACGAGACCCGCACAACCACTCCTGCCTGGTGACCGCAGCTTGCCGTAACGCGGGAGCTTGCCGTAACGCGGGATGTTATGCAGGTAACAACGTACGAGAAAGTTATTGCTGAGAAGTTGAGTCGAGAGGAGCATCAATACCACTTCAGAGCTCCTACGCGCGGCTACAGAGACATGAAAAACTGGAAGCGCAAGCGTGCAAGTTCATCAACCCTGCAGCAGCGGGGTCGATCGGTGCGAGGGTTATAATTTCAGGCCGTGCGTCAACCTCACTCTCTTATAAGTTTCTAGAGCAATGAAAAAAAAAAAATATATATATATAATATAAAAAAAGTGCCGCGCCCCTCACCTTATTAGATCCAGTCTCTACCCAATTCACACAAATTTCATCCACCGGAGCGGCACATTTTAACAAGACACATTCAGGGACACAACTGCCTACATTTCCCTCTGCATGACTGTTACCGTCACTACTGAACTTTCCAATTAAATGCCACTCATCTCTTTAAGCACACGAGGCCTTGCAATACATTACAACGATACATTAAGACAACACCACATTACGTTTTCTTTAGTAATCTGCTGATTGTTTCTGGCATTACTCTCTGATCAAACACTGATGATCTTACAACACACGAGTCCTTGCAGTGAATAATGACGTTACTGTGCTGAGATGAAGGCAGTAGCGGTGGTGGTGGTGGTGGTGGTGGTGGTGGTGGTGGTGGTGGTGATGATGGTGGTGGTGCTGCTGTGACTTTTAAATCCTGTAAGTACTTGTTTTGTGGAAGTAGCCACCGGCAGCCGCGACTAATGGAAGGGAAGAGTTGGGTAAAAACGACCGCAGGAAGATAATGGACTAATGTTACCTGTAATTATGTAGAATACACACACAAACACACACACACACACACACACACACACACACACTCTCTCTCTCTCTCTCTCTCTCTCTCTCTCTCTCTCTCTCTCTCTCTCTCTCTCTCTCTCTCTCTCAATATACCTTCTGCGGCTTGCCCTGTCTTGCTCCAGCCTGTCGTTTTCCCCATCAGCCATACTCGTCATTTTTACCCACCCTGTGTTTCAGAGTTTTCCTTCACTACCACCACCATCATTACCACCATCACCCTTATTGCTTCTTTCTCCACCACTCTCAAAAATTCGTGTGCTGGTACTACGATTTTCGGCTGTATATTTCCTCACAGGTCTTCAAAGTGGGTAAAAAATATTTTATTTGTTCACTTAATCATCCGTACAAGAGATAGCAGCAGTCACACTCGTTCCTGCATCGTTAATATTCCCTGACAGCCTGATCTACCAGTACATTATTTTTTTTTCATTTTTATCGTTTTCCTCCTCAAGTTTGCGCGAAACCGTTAAAGTCTCAATCAATATTCATCAAAGAGACTTCAGGTTACGGGTTGCGAGTTATGGGGCGCCACAAGACCTCGCCGCCGGGCGTGGGTGGCGACCTTGTGGGGGTAAGGAGCGGAGCGGGTCGAGACACCTCCCATCTCACCACCACGTGCTGCTCGCGGCCTTTCTCTTCCCTCGCCGTGATCCGGATTACCAAGCGGTGTCAGCAACGGGGACGTAACCAGTTAGTGGCATTCATATCTACTGACTGGCATTTTGTGTTGTTATTATCAATTTGAGTTTATCAAGCGGTGTTACTAACAGAGACGTAACCAATAAGTGCTATCCATCTCTACTGACTGGCATTTGTGTTATTATTAATTTTAATTTAGCAAGGGGTTGTTGTTATTAATTTTAGTTTAACAAGCGGTCTCAGCAACGGAGACATAACTAATTAGTGTCGTAATTTTACTGACGTACATTTTTTGTTAATTTTAGTTTGTCGTATCTACCGCTGCATAATTGCATACTTGATTTTATGTTCATCAAAGGCTCCAAGTTCTGTCCGATGCGTTTAATCATAGATCCATTTACATAATATATTCTATCTTAAGGTGTAAACAGCACTGACTCACACAAAACTAAGCATCCTAAGCTCACACAAACAAGAATGTTTCTAAAAATAGCAACAAACGCAGTAATAGGCGACCAAAGTCATTGAAATCCTACAAAACATTGAACATATCTGCCATAAGCACAAGAACATGGGTAGTTTTAGGTCACAATGGACAGCCAAGTGCAGATGTGCATGCCCTCAAGTAGACAGGGCACGGCCTTGGAGGGAGGGCGAGGGCACCGTGCAACTCATGGCAGCTCACGCACCCTTGTGACAAATGGATCTGTGGTGAACGAGATGCCAGGCCAACGTATTTCAACACAATACTTCACAGTGCATGACGCGGAGTGTGTGTGTGTGTGTGTGTGTGTGTGTGTGTGTGTGTGTGTGTGTGTGTGTGTGTGTGTGTGTGTGTGTGTGTGTGTGTGTGTGTGTATGTATGCATGTATGTGTGTGTGTGTGTGTGTGTGTGTGTGTGTGTGTGTGTGTGTGTGTGTGTGTGTGTGTGTGTGTGTGTGTGTGTGTGTGTGTGTGCTCATGACTTAATTAGTAGGATCGTGGGCAGAACGCCCACTCCCTCTGTATCCTGTGTGAATGTTGCAACACTGCCTGAGTTGACGGAAAGAAGAAAGGAAGGAAGGGAAGAAAGAAGTAAAACGAGTGTAGGTGATTGAGACAAACGTGAAACTACCGGGGAGAGAGAGAGAGAGAGAGAGAGAGAGAGAGAGAGAGAGAGAGAGAGAGAGAGAGAGAGAGAGAGAGAGAGAGAGAGAGAGAGAGAGAGAGAGAGAGAGAGAGAGAGAGCTTTACAACACCATGAGGGATGCAGTGTGTGTGTGTGTGTGTGTGTGTGTAATCGCGTGAGTAATCTAAGTAATCATGTTCTAATTATGTTCTATTAAGATCCTACTGAGCGCACGAATTGGTCGCGTAGGGTTTACAAAGGCACCCTAAAACACACACACACACACACACACACACACACACACACACACACACACACACACACAAAGGTGCCCTATATGCCGAACTGAGCACACATGTGACAGCATGTACTTGAGGTGACAGGCAGGAATAAAACTGGGTCCAATCAAGCAGCAATGCAATGTGCAGTCAGGGCCACCCATCACCACTGTGCCACTGGGTCACTATGCTGGGCCACTTAAGATACTTTATACTTTCCTTGTCCAAGAACGCTTTTAATTGGCTGCGGTAAGACCCAGACGAAGAAGAAGAGGAAGGCAGAGTTTACGGATGCACTGTTGGATGAGGTCGGAGATGTGAAGGGCTGCTGTAAGACACAGACGAAGAAAAGGAAGGCAGAGAGGCAAGTTTATGAATGCACTGACCAACTCGAAGATGTGAAGGGTCGTGGTCAGGCTGGCTGGTGAAAGAGGAAAATGGAAATCCATGGTCGTGGACGTCACCAGACAGACACTCCAGGAAAGGTAAGGACTCAGACAATTAAAAATAGACAAGTCGGGCTTCACGTGGGAGGGCAGCTTCTCCCTGCTCCGCCTGATCGAGGAAGACGACCGAGTTTTTCAGATCAGTCACTCCCTGAAGTTGACTCACCAAGCAGCAGCCCATAAGCTAATTGGGCCGAAGAGAAGGGGGGAAAAAATAGACATGACCTTAATTTCTATTGAAGACAGAGACAACTTTCTATAGCGTTTTTCTCTCCCCCTCCAACGCACCGCTATCTCGCTCGTGATACAAAAGGGGAGCGTGATAATACAGTGCATCGCTATCACACACGGGGCACACAGAACCAAACTTGTTCTCTTTGAATAAAACAACAACGAATATCACCAAAACTATATTGTATAATGGTCTCTACTGCTGCATCATCTAAAATTAATACCCACTCCTGCACTGTACAACACACAACACATTACCTCACCACATGTACTTTTCCACAAAGTCTCACATACATCATTAACCGCAGATTACACCTTTCTCTTCTTTTGAAATGCAGTTACTGTATTATAATAAAACCAAACAGCCAAGCAAACACATCTGTTGTTGTTTGAATTTCCTTTTATTCCTTTGGTTTCCTATTAGTCCTTTGTAGAGAAAACTACTGCATTTGAAATCCCAACGTTCTACATTCAAACCACACGCATATTAAATGTTCTTTTTTGGATTTCCAGTTCACACGAATCTTTAGTAGTTCAAGAGGTGTATGTGCCTTCACGCGCTACTTACCTTGTTAACCCCACAATGACTGCAATCCCATCACGTACCTAACACATAGGGATCCCCATCAAAAGAGTTCGCAACATTCAAGTGCAGGAATTTTAAACGCCTAGCAAGTGGCATGACACCAATTGAGTAAAAAAAAAAAAAAATTGCGTGAGAAAAAAATTAAATCGTCTAGAGAAGAAAAAACATTCTGTATCACAAAAAAATGGTGACGTGTGTGCATGCAAGAGAGAGAGAGAGAGAGAGAGAGAGAGAGAGAGAGAGAGAGAGAGAGAGAGAGAGAGAGAGAGAGAGAGAGAGAGAGAGAGAGAGAGAGAGAGAGAGAGAGAGAGAGAGAGAGTGGAGTTTTGAATATGTTCAGGAAAGAGAGAGCAGGAAGCAGGAAGCAGGCTAGAAGGAGAGTTAAGCAGGTAGGGCACGAGGGCGCGTGTAGGCAAGGAGAAACAAGGCGTGGGGGTCCTGGCATGCATGGGCGGATGAGACTGTGTGTGTGTGTGTGTGTGTGTGTGTGTGTGTGTGTGTGTGTGTGTGTGTGTGTGTGTGTGTGTGTGTGTGTGTGTGTGTGTGTGTGTGTGTGTGTGTGTGTGTGTGTGTGTGTGTGTGTATGTGATGGTATGCTAGCTAGGACGAGGGTGCGGTGGTGTGTCGCGTGTGGTGTGCGGTGGTGTGTCCCGAAGGGTGGCGTGGTGGTGACAGTGTGGGCGGTGGCCGGATTGGAACCCCTTCCTCTTCCCGCCTTCCTCCCACTGTGTCGCGTGGAGGTGCCGCCGTAGAAGTGGAGAAAGTGTAATCGACGGTGCACACGTCCTCTTGATGCAATGAGATGGGAGTGCAGGTGGGAGGGTGGGAGACGAACAATGGGGAGTAAGTGTCGCGATTTTAACCTGTGCATCTGGCGGCCATTGTGGAGGCATGACCTTCAATCGTGTGCTCCTCCCCACAAGGCTGGATTCCCGACTCATCATCCCTTTGAACCACATAGAGGAAACACACACACACACACACACACACACACACACATGATTACCGTCTTTAACAGCTGTTCTCTCATTGTTATTTATAGGAGACGTAATAAAGAAATATCGCTGCTGGTGTGTTATGACATAATCAACTTTTCCAACACTGAACACGTGATTTTTACATTAATCTTAAGAAACTTAATGTTGTGATATAATGCTGGGATTCCAATCAATTTGTGACCGATGGAATTATATATATTAAAAAAAAAGAAAAAAAAACACGGCTACAAGAAGAAGAACAACAACAACAACACTAACTCCACCACCATCACCATCACCACCACCACCATCAACAACAACAACAACAACACAAACACCACTATCACCACCACCTCTGCCACCACTACTACCACCACTGCCATCAACAACAACAACAACAGCAGCAGCAACAACCGGAAGACGTCCACCTAGACTAGACTAGAGAGAAAGTGAGGAGATGGTGCAGCAGACGGTTGGAGGATGTACAGGTGAGGGGTGATGAACGCTCGGCGAACCAGGTGAATACATGAGAGGTGTGCGGAGGCGTGCTTCATTGAAAACCTGGCCAGCACGGGCGGACGCAAATGTTAATGGGACAAACAACAATGGGCTCTTGGTTAATGTGAATATTCAATGGATTTCCAGTTTTTGTTCAATGGAGGTCTTGTGTATGCAGATTTTATTGCTCATCAAGTACGTTTTATGTTTTCGTTTGTGGGTACTGTCGCGGTAACAAGTCGAGTATGTTTCTGCACTAAATCCCACATAGTTTTGCGTTTCCTTAGTCTTAACCCTACTTCCCCTTCCTTCCTTCCTTCCTTCCTTCCCTCATCTCTTCTCCCTTCCTCCTCCTTCCCTTTAATCAAGTTCCCTGATATGCTGACAATCTCCTTACAACACTTGGCAATTAATTGATGCTAAACTGATCAGAGGTATTTATGTCTGAGAAAAAAATTAAACATATTGTAAATGAGAGGTGTGTTGCTCTACCACTGTCCATCAATTTACTAGCCATACATTCTCATTCACTTCCCTCAACAATTTCTACAGCGTTAAACAAACTTCTTTATTCCTATCGGCGAAAACTGCTCCATTAGCATAAAATATCATTCCAATACCAAAATGACATCCCCATTCCTGATATCCAGCCCCTCTTTACCTACAAAACCTCTTCATTCCTGTAACAAAATTGTCCACACCCACAAATACCCTCCATCTCCCAAAAGCATTACCCAGACTTATAAACATATATTATTTACATTTTAAAGAGAGAGAGAAAGAGAAAAAAACTGGATGAACTGGATTGCCACAAAAAAAACGCGACCAATTGTTTCATAACCTAACAAAGCTAGTTTCGTAATTACTGACAGCGGCCACAAGACGCTGCACAGAATGATGAACTCCAATACTTGAATAATCACTTTTTGTCCCTAACAGATTCAATCATTTCTTAGCATTTTGAGCTAAGTTGTGCTGCAAATAATACAGGGATATGTTATTCATTCTTAAGCTGATAAGACGAACAGCTCGAAATTGCCAGTAACTTGACGTCTTTCCTTCTTTCTTTGCTAGAAAAATGCGGGACAGCGCGTGGATGGAGATGCAGGACGAGTGTTGAGTGAACGGAGGTGGTAGCCATAGGAGTCCTGCTAGTCATGTGTTTTTTTTACTATCCGGCGAGAGGAAGAAAAATGCCCAACTCTTATAACCAAGGAAGGCACGTAGCAGTGACTCACACCATCAGGTATAGTTGACGCAGTCACAATAGGATGAGGCACGAAAATTGATACTTTACAACGATCCATTGAAGTGAGAGCTCAAACGGAAATTCTAAGCTTTAGTGTGATGGAAGCTGCCCTCTGGTGGTCGAGCGAGGAAAAAAGAAAGAAAGAAAGAAAGAAAGAAAGAAAGAAAGAAAGAAAAGAAACTTGGCCAACCACTGGAGGACATTAATGTTTCGTTGTATATCTACAATGGCATTCAAACCTGTGTGTGTGTGTGTGTGTGTGTGTGTGTGTGTGTAAATATAGATAGACGTAAGATTGTTGATTTACATACTGTGTGACATCAATACAAGAAGAAAAAAAGAAAGGCACAGCGAGGACACGTGCTATTTTTTAAGGACGTGATCTGAAGCCAAACTGAATAATGAGGGGCAGGATGGAATGCCAGGGCTGAGTCCTTTAAATGGCTCAGAATCATAAGGAAAAGTGAAAATGAAATACTGGAAATAACACACACACAGAGGAAAGTGTACACCTCAGGAGGCGAAGGCATGGACAGCGTATCCCTCGGGCTTGCCAACGAAACTCTTGCTAAGGGTGATGCAAGTGACTGACTTCATGATGTGACTTGCATTCGCTCGCAGGGGAAGTTTAAGTGAAGCGCCCTGGAGTGTCTTGCCTCATGTCATGCATTGCTCTCACCCCGGGCTGCTCTTCGCCTTGTATTTGGGTTATCGATACCGCAACTCTTCCAGACCTTTGCTCCTGCCATATGTGAGCAATGATTCTAAATTTGAACGCGTGCTTGGTAAGTCAGGTCGCCCCAATACTTGATCTCTCGTATATCATGTAGTTTTACGTATATTTATTTATTTATTTTTTTCTGCGGTTAACTAGGGTGATTTTTATTTCAGTATATTTAAGGATTTACTGTTTGTCATTTCCCTCCACTGCTATGCTTCATCACTTGTTTTTTTTTTCTTTTTCTTACATATAACGTCTCTCTCTCTCTCTCTCTCTCTCTCTCTCTCTCTCTCTCTCTCTCTCTCTCTCTCTCTCTCTCTCTCTCTCTCTCTCTCTCATTCACATTATACTTTCTTCACTAACATGGCTTCCTCTAATCAATATCCAAACTATAACGCATATATACTTCACTGCATTTGAACACACACACACACACACACACACACACACACACACACACACACACACACACACAGAGGATACGTGCACCTCAAACCTTCGGTAATACAACTATGTGAACCCACCCACCAACACACACACACACACACACACACACACACACACACACACACACACACACACACACACACACACACACACGTCGCAGTGAAAGCAGACCGTTGTCAAAATATCGGCAACCAGCCGCCGCTTCCCTTAACGATCAGCGAAAACTTTCCTTGGTAACCATCGCCCTCAGGGTGCGGTGCTGACCCCTCCCCCTTCCCCTCCCCCTCTCCCTCTCTAACCCACCCTCACTATTCTTCCTCTCCCTTTCCCCCTCACCATTCCCCGACGTTCCCCTGCACCCTCAACCAACAAGCAGGCTGTTTCCCCTCTCCTCCTCACCATTCCCCCTCCCCATTACCACCCTCACTATTCCCTCACGTCCCTCTGCACTCTCAACCAAAAAGCCCCTACCTTCCCCAACCCTCCCCTTCACCACAAGCCAGGTAATGTTGCAGTGGTGAGTGATGGCAGTCAGTTCCGGAAAAGAGCCTGAAAAAACGTCACTTCCTCGTTACGTTTCTTTTCGCAGCTTGGTGGAGTCGTGTGATTGCGAGGTGGGCGTGTGAAGGTGTGATCGTTTTGTGTTTGGTACACGTCAACATTTATTTATTTCATTCTTTTCTTAGATGAATTATGTCTTTCTTATTTTTCTTCATTTCTGTTCTTCCTTTTCTTTCTTCTTTTCTTTTTCTTTTTTTTTCTGCTCACTTTGCTTCTCTGCTTTGACAGGAAGGAAAAATGTTTGCAAAAAGATATTACAAAGTACACGTGATTTTTTTATTTTTTATTGACTGAGTTCCATGGCTTGATTCGATGTTTGTGTGCGAAGTCTCTCTCTCTCTCTCTCTCTCTCTCTCTCTCTCTCTCTCTCTCTCTCTCTCTCTCTCTCTCTCTCTCTCTCTCTCTCTCACACACACACACACATTGAGATTATACTTTCATCACTGACAAATTCTTTTTTCTTCCCATTAATATCCGAACCATAATACGTTCTCTCTCTCTCTCTCTCTCTCTCTCTCTCTCTCTCTCTCTCTCTCTCTCTCTCTCTCTCTCTCTCTCTCTCTCTCTCTCTCTCTGTCAGTCCGCAACACCTCAGACCACCTGCTGTTCTGTGGTTAAGACTCCTTCAAAAATTTCCCACACCCATATGCAGCTCCACACGCCGCCTCCTTCCTCCCAACACATGCACATGCTTCTCTTCCCCCTCACGCACGCACACCTTCCCCCGCCACCCACGCACACACACATCACAAGCTCACGGCACACTCACGTACTGTTCCACCTCTCAAACGCATCAACACCCTTGCAGCCATTCGGTTCTCCCCCTACTCTCCTCCCTAAGATATTGTAACATCAAATTCTTCTTCCCCTCGTGGTACCTTTACCCACCACAAAGTCATTCTTCCACCTATTAGCTCTCTCTCTCTCTCTCTCTCTCTCTCTCTCTCTCTCTCTCTCTCTCTCTCTCTCTCTCTCTCTCTCTCTCTCTCTCTCTCTCTCTCTCTCTTTCTTCACCACTGCAATAAATAAACGCAGCTATTAATACTCTTATATTTCAGCAAATCATCACCATTTCTCTTTCATTTCTTCTACTTATACCGTTTATGTTTACACCCTTCTCTCTCCACCGCCTCCACCATCACCTCCATTCATTAGCATCTCCATTACATCATTATCGTCTTCACCACCGCTGCATCCACCTCTTATACTCAGGAGTAGCGTCGTAATTAAAAGTACACCGGTAAAAATTTAATGGCAAGTCGTGGTTAGAAGTCTAGTAACCTTCTGTAATCACTTCAACTGTCAGGTTTTCTATAGAGATTATCATGCAGGAGATCAATCAGATTCTAGTATAAAAGCAAAGCACAGTGGAAAATAGTACTAGAATTGGTTTCCGTCCACAAGTTACTACTTCGCATCTTACTACGTTAACTCCCCACGCCATGTCTAGACCCGTGTTTTGAAACGCTTTGAACTCTCATGAGTACTATTTTCAAAGGCTTCAGATTTGACTGGTCGAATTTTCACAGATTACTTTCATTTGTTAGGCAGTGTTATGTTTCTATTTTATAATTTTAAGTGATATATAATCTTTGCAAAATTATGACTAGAATCTCGAAAACACCTGAGAAATCGCAGCAAACACCAGCAGAATATTATATTTAAAAACAGTCAAGATAAGACGAAACATTTGAAAATGCGCTACTTGGCTCCCAACTTACGCACGCTTACTCCTTCCCCCTTCCGCCCCTCCCCCTCTCTCTCTCTCTCTCTCTCTCTCTCTCTCTCTCTCTCTCTCTCTCTCTCTCTCTCTCTCTCTCTCAGCCTTCTGGTCTAAGCTGCGCTATTCCAGGAAGGCGGGAGGAGGAGGAGGAGGAGGAGGCATAGGGTGAGGGAGAGACAGGACCCAAGACAGTGGAATGCAGTGGTGGTAGCGGGGCGGTGGTGGCTGTGCCCAGGGTGTATTTTTTTCCCACCAAGTGTTGCTCAGCAGGTTCCACAATGAGTCTCTGTTTATGTGTCACGTGACGGCGGCTTTTTGCTGCAACACGGGTAGGAGTTTTGTTTTCCTGCTTGAGCCATGCAGCTTTTTTTTTTTTAGCTGTAAAGAGAAAATGTCTAACTATTTATAGCTTGCATGATGAAGCGTGACCGAGAAAGAAAGAAAGAAAGACAGACAGACAGACAGACAGACAGAGAGAGAGAGAGAGAGAGAGAGAGAGAGAGAGAGAGAGAGAGAGAGAGAGAGAGAGAGAGAGAGAGAGAGAGAGACTATCGAAGAATTATCTCGCTAACATCTACTACCAACAAATTTTTCGCACCTGCAAGATATGTAAACAGTTGTCAGGAGTGAGGCGTGAACATTTAGCGGAAAATACAAAAAAAAAGAGAAAAAGACCAAACATTCACATCTGTATATAAAAAAAAAAAAATGAATCATAAACTTCACAACTTCTTACACTAAAAACCAAGACTATGAAAACCTAGAGCAAAACCAGCCATAATAAACACATAGTAGTCAGGTGCGGTTCCTTGGGGTATAAACCATCACCTTGGGGCAGAATGGAATGAATGAAACGGTTGCCAGCGCCGGGGTTGGGATGCGGACACACCAGCGCCGCTCGCCCGTCAGTAAGGAGGGAGAGAGGCAGGGCGGGATCCGTTATCGCTGCTCTACAAACCATCCCTAAGATTACTTTCCGTTATGCCGCTTTATAAGGTGTTAATTACTCTCCCCGTCCTGCGGCGCCGCGTGAATGATGGCTCGTAACTAGCCGCAAATTAACGCCTTCTATTACAACCCTTCCGAGGCGGCCTGATGAAAATTTTCTTTCCCTTCTTACGTGACTCTTATCTCTCTCTCTCTCTCTCTCTCTCTCTCTCTCTCTCTCTCTCTCTCTCTCTCTCTCTCTCTCTCTCTCTCTCTCTTTGTGTTAGGTTTCTTAAAAAAAATCAACATTTTCTCTTCCTTTTGAAAAATGCATGAATTTAGGAAAAACCTCGCACGCATCTCAATCATAAGAGAAACATCATTTTCCCGCAACCTCCTTCCCTCCCATCCCATCTCTCCTGTCAGTCTAGTGCGTGACTGATGCCAGGCTATGAGGCTAATACATGTGTGTGTGTGTGTGTGTGTGTGTGTGTGTGTGTGTGTGTGTGTGTGTGTGTGTGTGTTGGAAGTAGTCGAGGCGTGAGGAAAAAATAACATTTTTTTCTGTGTGCGTGTTTATATGCACACTCATGTATGATTTGCTTTACTACTGGTATTACTATGATTACCCCTCTCTCTCTCTCTCTCTCATCTCTCTCTCTCTCTCTCTCTCTCTCTCTCTCTCTCTCTCTCTCTCTCTCTCTCTCTCTCTCTCTCCAGCCCTACCAACGCAGGTTTCTCTGGTAGGCACTCATTCCCCGCGGACAGGTCAAGTAACCAGAGTGGTCGTGGGCGTGGCGTGGGAGGCAGGAGAGTTAAGACCCCCTCGAGCCCTTCTCTGGGACACATCCCTCGAGAAACTAACTGTAAGCGTTACGTGAATACCGCCAGTAATAAGCTCGCCTACGGAAAGTGACGGGACGCGTGGAAATGTTACGGGCTCTCTCTTTCGTACTGACTCGCTGCCAGTTATGATGCCTGAGAGAGAGAGAGAGAGAGAGAGAGAGAGAGAGAGAGAGAGAGAGAGAGAGAGAGAGAGAGAGAATTTTAATTTCTAATACTTAATACTAAGAACAAACGAACATGAAAATAAGGGAAGGTGCAAGAACACGTCAAGCCTACACGTGGCAGTCCTTGCTACTATCACACATTTTAATATCTTGTCTTAAGTATAAAGTAAATGGCAAAGCAAACCAGTACAAGAGGTCTGCAATAGTAATTCGGAAACGTAAAGTGAAAGGAAACAAGTGTGAAGTGTGGCCAGGGTGTGATGGTCCCCGGGGGCAGCCTGGGGGCGAGTCTGTGCCGCTGCCTCAAAGGAAAGGCGGAAAAGGAACAGGAAAAGTCCAACAGACTGGATGGTCACGAGGCTCTGACGTAAGACTGCTATTGCTCATGACTGGTTTAACATTCACTTCGCTAAAAATAAATGTTTTCTTGTTCGTTCAACCATCACTAATTATTCAACTGGTACATCATCTACTCAAGCTTAATATAATGTTCCGGTGTTCGCTTTCACATTCACTTCCCTATATATTTGATCTTCGCTAATAATAAAGGATGCTTTTTCGTATTAAGCCATCACTGGTTCTTTGGCTGTAATGGTTTCGACTCGGGCTTACTCAAACAGCCTGGTGGTGTAATTTTGAACTTCATAAGCGGCACTAAAATAGCTGCTCAAGGATCTGAAGTCTTTTAGTTTTCATAGTTTTATTTTCCTTCAGTAAAAACATATGATTACTAAGATAAATAGTGATTTTTTTTTTTTCATCATTCAAAGGACTAATTAAATGAATGTGCTAGAGAGTGCCGCGCTTGTATTTCCCGACTCTGGAGATTTCCGTAATCCAAGTAAGTCTCCACGTGGCAAGCCTTGTATGGCTAAAAGCGATTCATCATCATCATCACCAGCCGCAGCAGCCTTTATGAAACTACCTAACCTCGCCACTCGTCACTGTCGTCTGCCCTTCTATTCTACACCACCCAGCAGCAAAATTTCTACTCCCATCTCCTCATCTAGTTTTCTGTATGCCCTGCCTTCCTTTACCGTCCCTAGGTTGCCATTCCGATACTCCAGTCACCCATTTGTTATTCGTTCGGTGTTTGTATACTAGAACATCACAGGTCTTGCATTCTCATCACTCTGCTGGGGAAATTTTGTTGTGCAGTTTTCTATCGTAAGGTTACTGGAAATTGGATTAAAATGACTTGAATTGCATCCATAAATGTATGCTTCTCTGAGGTCAATAAATGTTCTATCTACCTATCTACCTACCTAACTACCTATCTATCGATTTGCCTATCTATCTATCTACCTTTAGCGGTGTTCCTCGCATCCATTCCAGCACGCACTGCCACTGCCGACCCGTGAGATCGGAAAGTGTATATCGACGTGCTTCCCGGAGCCAGGTGGTCTCAGGTGGTGGTGGCAACAGGTGCTACACGACCTAGGAGGAGCCAGTGATCCTCAAACGCCAACGGTGACCACTTCTGTATCCCTCCGCCCGCAGAGGAGCGATAATGGCAGGTAACATGAGAAGATAATGATAGTAGGTGTCTGGGGCGTCAGAGAAGGACACGGTATAGCGCTGATCCTCTTCACTGCCAACGGGATTTAATTACACCATTTCCTCGCCACTCACACGCCGCCCCTCGCTAATGGATGGAAATCGCCTCCCTGGGAAAGTTTCGTCACCTCATTCATCAGCCAGGACGGGATGGCGGGATCAATCGTGGGCTGGAGAGACGCGTCTACCACGCCCCCAAGGCACCCACGCCACATGGTGCCTCACAAACACGCAATTCCGGGACCTGATACTATGTTAGATTCTCTCATATACCGCCTGCTATTTCCTGTACTGTAGGTGTTCGTGATATGTTTTGGTATAGGAAAGGAAGAGGGTGAAGTGAAGTTCCATGTTACAGTTTTGTTTTATTTATTTATTTATTTTTTCCAAGGAATAACTAATATTCTCTTTTTTTTTTTTTTTGTAAGAATAATAAAAGGAAAGTGAGATGAAAAAAGAATAAGATAATCATTTCAGTATATTTCTAGAAGCTGGCATATTGTACGAGTCTTCCCTTACTCACACACACACACACACACACACACACACACACACACACACACACACACACACACACACACATACACGCGCGCCAGATCCGGGTGATATGCCGCCCCAGAGAAGTCAGGTAACAAACACCCTCCTACTTCTTTCACCTTCATTTCCTTTTTCATCCTTTTTCTCTATATTCCCTTTCCTTCTCTTTCATTTGCCTTCTGTCTCTCTTTTCTCAACTTCCTTCTCCTCCGCCTTCATTTTCTCCAAACTCTTTCTCTTTTACACTGGTTTTCTCTCTGTCCTTACTTTCTCCTTCTCCTTCTCTCCATCTCGTTCTTTTTCTTCCATTTCCCTCTGCCCTTTCATCCTCCTTCTCCCTCTTCCTCCCCACCCTCTTATTCTTTTTCTTCCATTCGCCTCTGCCCTTTCCTCCTCCTCCTCCTCCTCCTCCTCCTCCTCCTCCTCCTCCTCGTCCTCTCCAACTTCTTGTTTTTTCTTTCATCCGTCTTTGCCCTTTCCTCCTCTTCCTCCTCACCCTCTCATCCCCATCTTTCCCTCCCTCGTCCTCCTCTTCCTCACTCTCTTCTCTTTCCTTCCATTCTCTCTCTTCTTTTTTTCCTTTCACTCGTCTCCTCATCCTTCTCCTCCTCCTCCTCCTCCTCCTCCTCCTCCTCCTCCTCCTCCTCCTTCTCCATCCTCCTTTCTCATCTCCCCACATCGTCCCGCCACGCCGCCACCTCCATCATCTCATGTCATTTCCTTGTTTCCATTCACGCCCGTGTCATTGAGGTGAAGAAAGTGGAATAGCAACACCGGTGACTCATGTTGTGAAGGGCGTGACTCACCCAGTGTTAAGGGGTCCTGTAAGGTGTGCCGTACCTCTTGCTCCTCTTGCCCTGAGTGGTTTGTGGTGAGGAGAGGCGATGCAGAATTATAAGGGGTTACAAAAAGTTAAAAGTGGCTACAAAGGAGTTTAAAGGATTGCATGGCACTGTTAGTGATCAAAAGAAAATACACGAAATCATAAGGAATTGCGAGAAATTATAAGAGCTTTAAAGGAATTATAAATGATTAAATTGAATCATAAGGAATGCCATCAGATTAAAAAAGAATACAAGGAATTATTAAGGACTATAAACGTATCATAAAACAATACATGGCATTATAAAGGTTTACAAGGAAATGTAAGATAATAAGACAAGTTTCAAGCAACACCAGACTTTCAGCATTTCTTACAGATTGATTCACTTTCATTGGCCATAATCTTTAAAAAATAAATAAATAAATAAATAAATAAATAAATGAATAAATAAAATAAATAAATAAATAGATAAATAATAATAATAATAATAATAATAATAATAATAATAATAATAATAATAATAATAACAACCATAGAATCAATGAAGACTAAGCTACGGTTACTTTTGTTTCATTGTACGAGGTACTTGTTTTCTGAACTTACTTTCTAAACGGAATAAAGAAAAATCATATATATATATATATATATATATATATATATATATATATATATATATATATATATATATATATATATATATATATATATATATATATATATATATATATATATATATAAAGCTGAATTGGATAGGGAAACGAGTCTGATCTGCAAGGAAGCAGGGTAAGGACGTGAAAGCGATAAAGGCAGAAGAGGTCAAAAGAGGAGGACAAAGACAAAGAAGAGGAAGAAGAAGAAGAAGAGGAAGAAGAAGAAGAAGAAGAAGAAGAAGAAGAAGAAGAAGAAGAAGAAGAAGAAGAAGAAGAAGAGGAGGAGGAGGAGGAGGAGGAGGAGGAGGAAGAGGAGGAGGAGGAGGAGGAGGAGGAGCCGGAAGAGGAGAACAACAGGAAGAAACAATTTCACTTAATTACGGTTTAAAGACAGAGAAAAAAAAAAACTTTTAACAGATCTTTAAAACAGCTTCAAACGTCACCTATGATAGAACTCCATGAAATTTTGATATAAAGTAGAACAGATAAATAGTAGTAGTAGTAGTAGTAGTAGTAGTAGTAGTAGTAGTAGTAGTAGTAGTAGTAGTAGTAGTAGTAGTAGTAGTACCAACAGCAACAGCAGACCTGACACCTGACTGACTGCCTTTACCGCTGACATAAATATGAAGTTCTCCGCGGCACACTTCACTACGCCTGTGTGGCATCTACAAGTAAGCATCTACATACATGAGCGATGCCTCCCACACACTTCCTCCCCTGTAGCAGCGGGGGTGACTCACCATACACTGCTAAACACCGACTCTATACCACGGACACGATGGCGCATGGGTCAATACAAGCAAGGTATCTAAGTTGGAAGGCTCGTATCGTCCCTTGAGTTGCGGCGGGATTATACCTG
This sequence comes from Scylla paramamosain, assembly GCF_035594125.1. Lineage (NCBI taxonomy): Eukaryota > Metazoa > Arthropoda > Malacostraca > Decapoda > Portunidae > Scylla > Scylla paramamosain. The sequence continues at coordinate 2,476,959 of NC_087167.1, read as the reverse complement.
GCGACATGTGGAGATGTTGCCGCAGCCCAACTGAGGGAGCGAGGGTCTGCGAGGGGTGGTGACCTACTGAAGGCCCGGCGCGAGGGAGGGAGGCAGGTGTGTGTGTGTGTGTGTGTGTGTGTGTGAGAGAGAGAGAGAGACCCATCACTACCCCTGCCTCCTCCTGCTAGCCAGCCACCCTCATTTCCCGCCTTGCTCTTCCTTCTCCTCGCTCTCTAGTAGCATATCCTGAAAACTTGCTTCCCTGTCCCTTACATCCAGTCTCTATTCCCTGAGTGTTGTTTTTCTCGCGTCATCACATCCGGTAACTTCCCTCACCACATCACTCGCCCAGTCATATTTTCCAACTTGCCTTCATACTGAACATTCCATCCCCGAACTTTTGCCTCCGTTCTTCCCCAACTATGCCTCCGTCTCTGACCTGCTACAGTCGGCATTTTAGCCTCTACAGCCGCCTTATCCATGCCACCCGAGCCCCTCCTCCCCCCGCAGCATCAGGGAAAGTAGGCCGTGTGCTGACGGGGACGTGGGATCAGTGGTGGGCAGGAGCGCGACCAGGTCAGACAAGAGACACGCCGGCTGTTTTCTGGGTACAGCACGACGCAAGTTCAAACCCAGAAGGTATTATGTCACTCAGGTTCACTTCTTGCTACTGCACATGAGAAGAGATCTGGAATAATGTCAACTGTTTGTCTTAGTGTGTTTTTTGTTTTGTTTTTAACTATCTTTACTTATTATAATGGTATATTTGTAGAGATATGTGTTATTTACTTTTGCTATCATAAAACGAGACCTGGAATAACATGAAGCAACACTACTTGTCCCGGCTGTTTCTGACTCACCTTTGTCTTTTCAGAAAGCTGGATCGCTCATGAGCTTTAAATCTATAGCTGTATTTCCGTTTTCCTTTATGCATATACTGTATTTTCATCTCCCCTTTTTTTTTTAAATCAAATGTTAAACTGTTAAATTTATTAGAATGGTATAATTGTTGTGGCGGCCATTACAAAACAAAGAAATGTTACCTAGAAGCATCAAGTAATAGCATTCGTCTTACTTGTTTGTATTTCATTTATCTACATCAGACCGATTTCTTGTTAGAATTGTTAACTATATGCATTTTGTTTTCTTTTAACATTATAAAAAGGGACCTTGCCACGTCGCATTAAGTAACAGTGCTTGTCTTGGGTGATTTCTTTCCTGTTTTTAATTTATATTTTATTTATCAGAGCGGAATAATTGCTGTTGATGCTTCTAGAATAAACTATATTTTTGTGATTTTTGTGACAGGAGAATAATGTATTAAACCTACGAGTGATTTCTCACACTAGTATTGCATCGTCTGTGAGGAGAAATAACTGGGTTTACATCATATTCACTGGACATATCGCCGTGCAAGTAGTCTTCCTGATCAGGTAATGACAATAATCCTGGCACTATGAGGTGGTCGGTCCAAATGGAGGAAACGTTCTCACAGTTGCAACCGTTTCCTTAGACCACATCACGATTTTTTGCTCGACAGCTGCGATAAGTAACTGGACATATCGTGAACCAAAGAATTTATCGCCCCCAATAAAGGCAAATTACTAGAGTAGCGGTTTGGAATATGACGCAAGACCGTGTATTATTATAGGCATCCAAGAAAATACGTGTCAATTCTGTCTTCTGAAATATTGGATTGTTCGGCCGGTATTCCTCAGCGCTTCTCTCTCATAAGGATTGTTCTATAAGGCCACAGAGATGATCAGTCGCTTTCACGTGGATTTTTTCCTCGTTTAACTGTCACAAGAGTCCCGAAAACATCATAGAACTTAGTGTCAAATTAGTCGAGGTAAGACGAAGAAGCGTTTGAGAACACTGGCTATAGGGAACGTATCAGGGGGTAACAAACTTGCGGTGAATGTCAAATCAACCAATTGGCTCTCTTATTGACTTTCCCAGCCGAGACTCAAGGCCAGTCCTTCAAAGCGTATCAAGGGAGGAGATTAATCAGCCTGATGACTAGTTAGCAACCCAGTGAACAAGTTGGACCTAATTGATAACAACAGGACGCAGTGATGACAGCAAATACAGAGCAGACAAACCATCCTTATTAATCCAAGACACAACGTCCGCATAACAAGGGTGACTCGGGACGAATCTGAACCTCTGCGGCATCAGAGTGCATGGCTGGGCGTCAGTGTTTGTGCCACTCATTTACTACTTACAAGGGTTGTGAGGAAAGTACGTGCGGCAGTCCCTCTTCACGGCTCTACCCTTTTCAGAAACAAGTTGCGCAAGGCGTCTGTTTGTCTCCCTGTCCCCGCTCTTCTTATTGTGGATAGACGCCAACGTATAAGGTAATTATGAGAAGCTACGCAAGATTTAGTGTATTTTCGTCTTGAACATCCATATCATCATTCATAAAAGAGCAAAGCGTTTATATTTTTCTCTCGTTACAGAGGCGTAGATTAAGGGAGATCTAATAAAAGTATTTGTGTTGTAAGAGATATGATAAAGGAAATGTGTACAAGACCTTAACTAGTAATCTAATTAAGACAAAAAAGAAAAGTTATGGGTTTCACACTGATGAAGTTAGATTAAAGTTAGATTAAAGTTAGAAAGAAACATCAGGAAAATGGTTCTTTAATGTGGTGATAAAGGCCTGAAATAAACTTTCAAGTCAGACTGTTAGTGCAGGGTCAACAGGGTGCTCCAGGAGAAAATAAGACAAATTTACGTTCTAGACCACAACATGTGCGATATCCTTCATTCAAAGCTGCGATGATACTTCCCCAGAAGCCGTAAACCTGACTGAGTTATGGCGCCGCCACAACAACGTCATATGGCGGCGGCTTGGGTTACGGCACATCATTTCTTTGCGGAACGTGTGTGTGCCGCTTGCCTTGTGATTTGTGAGCTGCCTTGGAATATCATAATCTTCAAGTTGGAGCGACGGGGAGTGTGGCGGCATTCATGGGTGGTCGTGACGCGGGGCAGGAGACGGGAGAGGAGGGGGAGGAAACACGTCTATACCCAGACAGACAGACATGCCTGGGAAGGAGAGGGAGGGAGAAGGGAGGAGAGAGAGGGAATGGCGACTTCCTTCCATTGAAAACGACCTTGTTCCTGAGAAAGTCAGCTGCTTGTTTCCGCCAAGACTCTTGCAACAACCCAAACAAGGGTTTTAATGCTGCTCGCTAAATTACACCATAGCTAGCAGCGACAGTACAGGCACGGGGTTGCTTCAGGAATGTTTTTATTACTGTGGCGTTTCCCGTGATGGTAATGGCGATGGGTCTTTGCCAGCCAGAGGGTCAGACTTGCTGTACTGCGGAGCAAATAACAATGGCACCTACAGAATGTTTTCTCTATGCAAATCTCTGCATGTCCTCGATGGCGCCACTTTCATTTGTATTGTCAGCAAGTGATGTGTGTGCGTTGAAGTGAGGCGGCCACGCAGGTGTATGAGCCACGGCGCCAGGTATAGCTATGTAGTGTTGCAGGGATAATGGCAGATATATTTATAAATACATAGATATATATAAACATAACCACCTAGACGAGTATACATACATGTAGTACAACTGCGGCCCACACACCTTATGACATAAATGCATATATAGTACCTACATACATAAATGCATGTATACATACATATATACGTATGTAGTACACACATAGGCTACACACTCTCTTAACTACATACATACAGATGGACATAAACATAACAGACAAAGACAAAAATAGACTATTACACACACACACACACACACACACACACACACACACACACACACACACACACACACACAAACCGTATAGTGCCGAGTGTACTGAATTAACGAGGAAGGAACAGTTAGGGAGAGGGAGGAAGATTTGCAGCGTGATAAGCCTCGCCATGCCGCGGCAGTCAGCACATCGCCACGACACAAGGACAACCTGATGGCGCGTCCTGGCTTCCTCTTCCTCCAGGACATAGCAGAGTTGCCCCTTGACTCATCCCAAGGTACAGGCTATTATAAAAGTTAACCCGCTGACTGCTATGGTTCCTCCTCAGTCTTTATTTTACGTATCAGGGAGATCAGTCAAGGAAAATTAAAGGGTTCAAATGCCATTCCCGAAAAGAAAGTAAGAGTAGAACCGAGAGATGAGTCAATTTGCTTTTTTGGTTCATGTTTACAATATAATTTCGATAGGCAGAACTAACGAAAAAAAGTGAAGTAGTTTAATTTAATGCTTGTAGTTTTATATATATTTTTTTGCGCCGTGATGTCGTGTACGGTTTCTTAAATAAAGCTAAGAAGTGCCACATTATCATCAGGAGTCAAAAGGTTAAGGCAGTTCTCGCCACTCACCGCCCGTCAGTCGCCATCCCACGAATTAGCAAGTCACAAAAACAACAAAAAATCCAAGAGAAGTTACATTTGCTATTCTTGTGATGTTCAGCCCAGAGACAACTCAAGGCCCAGGTAATTATGGAGTTAAGTCAATTATCGCCGTCCCGCGACTCGTCAACAGTAAGTGACTATAATGTACAAGAGTTTCAGTGACTTAAAAACAAATGTGACACTGAAAATAATCACCTATTAAAAAAAAAAAAGTAAATAAATATATAGATAATAACGAATAAGGAGAGTTGTTGTTTAAGATTGCCCTCGTCCTCGTAGGATAAAGTTGCAAGAGACAGAGGGAGCCAAAAAATCAACAGTAATTAACAGTGACTTGATAAAAAGATGACAGTGAGAAGAAGCATCTAATCTGAAGAAACACGTATGGAGAAGAACAAGACACGCAAATAACAGGCAATCTACGTACAGTATTTACGAAAATGCGTGACAGTTAGCATGATAATCATCCACTCTGAAGGAAGACTTAAGGAGAAGAATAAATGACCCCAACAGCCCAAAAATATACAGGAGTTACAGTGAATGAGTGCACATCCTGAGCAAACGTGACTTGAAAAACACGCGCGAGATTCCAGGGATTATATGGAGGGTGAAATGAGTGAGGGAGGAGGAGACTTGAGGGAAGGGTAAACGAAGGGGTGTGAGGAGAATGAAGACAGAGGAGAGTAAGGTAAAGAATGTAATTTTTGTAGGAAAACAGTATAAAGAAGTTACAGTCTTTCGTTCGTGCTCTTTCATTTTATTTATGGGAGAGATAGCCGGATGATTTTTTTTTCCGAATTTGGCGCTTGTCCTTGAGTTTTCCTCCCTTGAGCAAAAAAAAAAAAAATAGAAACGAGAGAGAGAGAGAGAGAGAGAGAGGCAGATACGGACACACACACAAAAACATACTCAATTATGCTCGCTCTCTCTCTCTCTCTCTCTCTCTCTCTCTCTCTCTCTCTCTCTCTCTCACACACACACACACACACACACACACACACACACACACACACACACACACACACACACACACACACACACATAAATAAACAAATAGTAACTAAACAAATAAACATATAAAAATATAGATACATTAATGACAGGCATAAAACGAGAAGGGGGGGAAGGAGGAGGAGGAGGAGGGGAACAACTAACCGCGATTAACAAGTACACACACACACACGCACACACACACACACACACACACGATTAAACAGCAAGGCTAATTAGAGGCAAGTAGAACAAGCAAAACAGAAGCAGGTCGAGGAGAAAAAAAAAAAAAGAATAATGGAAGGGAAGAACAAGAACGGTCATGATAAAGATAACTGGCGGCTAAATAGAAAAAAAAATGAGAAAAAATGAAAGCAGGAAATGGAATAGATGAATAATGCAGGAAAATAACATCAAAAGACAACATTAATATGGAAAAGAAATGGAAAATGTCTGAACGGAGTAGAAAGTGAAAGAGTAATATATGTATGGAAGGATAACAAGGATATGGATGGCCAGAGCAGAAGAGTTAGGAAGGAAAAACGATGGAATAAGAAGAGGGTAAGTAAATGAAAGAAAAAAGGTTAAAAAATGACAAGGAGGAGGAGGAGGAGGAGGAGGAGGAGAGCAAGGAAAAGAAGACAAGGAAGAAGAAACAAACAAACAAACAAACATGGAAAACAAAGACAAAAACAAGAAGAATAAGAACTAGAACAAGAACAAAAGAACAAGACGAACTACAACTGGAACAAGAACAAGAGGAACAAGTAGAAGACGTTAGGAGGGGAAAAGGGGAGAGATGAATACAAGGGAGAAGGAGAATAGGGGAGTCGATGACACAAGCGGATGTTACAAACAATACTAGTAATACTCGGCTGTCTGAGTGATGGATTTCCGCCATTCCATCACACTTGTCCTGGTGAGGCGAAGCGACAGCAAGGTGACTGCCCCTCTACAGACACACACACACACACACACGGATAGATAGATAGACAAAACATTAATCTTTTTGCCTCCTTTACTCTTACAAACACATGCACACACACACAAGCACACACACACACGAATGGATAGATAGTTAGATAGATAGATACAGATAGATAAATAGGCAGACAGACAGAGAGACAAACAGACAAAAAGAAAGATAGACAGATAGATAGACAGATAGATAGATACATAGATGGAGAGAGAAACAAAAGAAAGTCAATTCTATTCCTTTCCCCTTCACACACACACACACACACACACACACACACACATAATAGCAATGTGCCGCCGCCTCCTCCCTCTCCCTTTTCTCCATCCTTCACTTCGCTCCTCCACCGTGAAGCAGCCTCCTGTCACATCCACCATCCCCATCATCACTCTCATCATCATTATCACCACACTTATTGCTCTATTACCACCACTACTTCGGGACACACAGCCTTCCGCTCTCATTGTCTTCGCCCTCCTTACCATCACTCCAGTTTTCACCACCGCCTTACACGTCACCTCATGTCATCCTTCACGCCTCGCGCCCCCAACCCTCACCGACACCCATCGCATAATCCACGTCTTGTTCCTCGCATCTGCATTCACATTCACACCCTCAGCAGCACACGGGACCATATTCTGAAACACTTATGCGCCGCACCTCCACTACATTCAAAAGGCTTTAGTTGAAGTTAGATGAGTCTTTAAGTGTGCCTTTATGGTTCTACTGACAGATTAACAAGATTATTAACAGGGGGAATACTCTTGAAAACCATTGGCCTTTGAAGACAGTCGCAGTGAGGGAGCAGAGGGTTTCAGAACAAGGGCCATAGTCATAGCCACTATCGCTCCTTTCTCATCTAACTGGTTGCCTCATAAGTGAACGCGAGGCCCAACTGCTCACAACCTTCATGCACCTCGTCAGAGTAATTGGGTAAGACACGCCACATGGTGAGCAGATTGTGTCGCACGCAGCAGGAACTTTTATCACGCTACTGTTTATGGCCGCTTACTTTGGCGCCTCGCTCGAAAAAAAGTGCAGATATATTTTTCCCCTCTCAAAAACTTCACGACGCGAGACCAAATGAATAAGCAAAAAGAAACTTTCACAACTCATGGCGGAAGTGAAAACAGATCTTATCTTTAGTTTGTCTTTCCTCGCCAGGGTTCCTGTGTGACGCAATAAATGTCAACCCTAGTCACAAAACCTTCCCGCCTAGAGGCTCCGAAATACGTTTAGTGCACCGCGTCGCTTCCAGGGAGGCTCCTGGCGGCGGCAACTCGGCAGCGAAGCGATCATCATGCATTTGCCGCCTGTCTGTCGGTCACTCACCCTCCATGGTCCAGATTTTACGGTATTCCATAAATTCACTGTATTGGCTAACAAGCATTACCCAATCTCTGACTCACTGCAGGAAAGAGTTTATGCTATAGCTAGATGTATAACAGTGCGACAATCTTACAACAATTCCAGAAAATAGTAAGTAATTGGTATACACGGATGTCAGATGGTCACACCCGCGGTAAGCCTGACAAAAGAGGGACAAGGAAAGCCTCCCAGCACCTTGAGTCCCGCCGTCTGGGAGATATTGAGTTCAGCGGGACAAGAAACCTCTTCCTCTCCTCAGCCACTAGGTCGCGGGGATGAGAATTCCGCCTAATGACCTTCCCTCCCGGCACACCTCCCTGACCCTCCCTAGCCCTTCCCCTTTGCCGCCCCGCCACCCCGGCCTAGTCTGCACCAACGCCCACTCCATGACGCAGTTTCTCTCCTATATTGAGGGTGTGAAGGCCGCATCTGGACGCGTGAGAGTTCCTGCCATCCACGTGATCCACAACAATACCAACGCGTCACCACCAACCGTTACCTTTGACGAGTATAAAGAGGAGAGATGCCCAGGTGTTATACGATTGACACGTGAATAGCTCCCAGGTGGTGATGTTGTGTAATGATGACAACTGAGAGGATGCAGGAGGAAAATCTAAGGAACATCAACATAATAAGCAACAGCCTTGTTAGAGCAGGGAATATGATATACGCAATAAATGATCAACTTTGATGAAGGACACTTGTTGCATATCTGTTGTTCTAAAACGTATCATTCACCTCCACTTCTGACGTGAGCTACCAGAGACAGCCACACACACACACACACACACACACACAGGAGATATAGTTTACAAATGTATGCATCAACTCAATGGTAAAAGTGGACATAACACAAATTCTGTTGCAAGATTACACAATATTATTTCAAATTATGGATACTACATTAAGATAAACAACGTATACACACACACACACACACATACACACACACACACACACACACATCTATCCATCCACCCTACCCACTCTCTCTCTCACTCACACAGACACACACATACTAAACCGGGTACACACACAGAACGAACTAGTAAAAACTCGCTTCTAAAACATTCATGAGCACTGGCAGAATCTCTAATTTCATATCCTTTCAATCGCTGCATCAACGAGGTCGACAGTTCAGGAATCAGGACACAGCCAGTCCCTGAGCATCGGGTAGCGAGTCCTTGGAAGGCCCGAGATGTCCCTTCACGATACAGGCTTCCATTTAACACGCACCTCATCTCTCGATTACGAAAGCAACAGGTCGAGCAGCCAGCCAACAAGCCAGCGAGCCAGAGAGACAGACAGACAGACAGACGGTCAATAATTAGCCAATAAGTTAAGCAATCAGTCAGCTAACTAGCAAGCCATCTATCCATCCAACCAGCTACTCAGTCTACCAAACAGGCAATTATGTGGGAACAAAAGGTGCACACACCCATACTTAGGAACACTAGGTATTCAGTCATATGATAGACAACTTAATCCAGTCAGTCAGTCAGCCAACCATTCAGTCATTTAACCAATCTGCTAGTCAGGTTTTACTAAGCTAATCAAGCATCCAGCCTTTAAGTCAGTCACCTTGTTTGCTTCTCAGTCGTACAACCAGCCAGTCAGCCAACTAATCAGTAAGCCAGTCACATGATTTTTAAGGCCAGCAAGCCAGTCTAGTCACTTTATTCGCCATTAAGCCAACCAAACAAAAGTTCAGCTCACTAACCACTCGGCAGCCAGCCACCCTCAGGTTCGACGTGAATGTTAACGGTTGGCTGGCCATGGCCTTCCCCTGAGGGAGCGGCCCGCACTGGCATTTTGCACAGGATCTCCGCCAACAGACTGGCACTCGTGTTCACCTGGCTTGACCGTCACTCGCATACTTGTTTTTTTATTCAGACTTTCCCTACATGTTGTGAGTTCTCTTCCATTTCCCGCTTTGTTCCCTCATAAGGACTCTTTCTCAAGGCCCACAGGTGTTTCTTCTCATTGATATCGCAGAATCCGTGTCAGACTTTCACTAGAATTATGAAGACACTCTTTAAAACGCTAGGTTTGGTGAATTAGGTTTGGTGAATTTGTGTATTAAAGCATTTTGTTCTCTCGTAACTATTTTCAAGGCTTATATAGATGATTATTCGGGTTTACATTGGTGTTTTTCCCATTGATGATGATGAATCCTGGTTAAAATATCATTTAAATCAAGAAAATACCCTTGAAGAGCCTCAGTCATTTCCACTAGATCTGTTGAAAGTTATCGAGATGAGAGACTGAAACAGCAAAATGCTTGAGAATATGGCCCCACTTATTTGGTGATCGTTTATTCACTCGCACCTTGAGTCCACATTGGCGTGAAGAACAATGTCGCAAGGTGTGCAGGATGTTCCATTGTCCTTAACGATCTGTTGCGCCACGTTCCTTCATTGTCACCATTCCTCCCTCCCTTCCTTCGTTCCCTTCTATCTATTTTTTCCCCTCTTCTTTTTTTCCTACTTTCCTTCTTCTGTGACTATAAAGTTTCAAGGCATCCACTCGAGCTATAGTACATGAAAATATTACGACTAAAGCACATTGAAAGAGTAATGTGCGTAGTCTCCAGAGCGAATCATCTATAATGAAGCAAATATCAGCACTGTCCCACTGCTGTTAGTAATGTACATCTGTATTGACCCACGTCCCTTCAATGACAGCATCCGTCTCTCCCTTCCTTCTTCCTCGTCTATTCATCTTTTGCTTTCTTCTTTTCCCACACTGTCGCCACTTCTCCTTTCCTTCCTTCTTCCCCCTTCTACCTTCTATCCAATTCTTCTTCCCCCTCTCCCTATCTTCTTCCTTGTGTGGTTTTCGAGGCATCTGCAGTATATTAAATGTTACGAGTATTATATTGAAAAAGTAACACGTCCATTATTCAGAACTAATTACCTATAATGTAGCAAATAAAACTACATTCCCCTGGATCTTAACAATAAATATTTACGTGCTCCTTCTACCCTGACAATTCTAAAAGCTGTTCTGAACAACTACAAAACGAATTGGCACACACACACACACACACACACACACACACACACACACACACCACCACCACCACCACCACCACCACCACCACCACATCCTGTAAGTTAACTACGAAAAAATAATTGCGTGCCTGTCTCTCTGCTGCCAGTCTGCATTTCCTGGCCTGAAATTTGTATTTTTTGTTTAAGAGAAAGAAAATAGCAATTTATGGGTAAAAAAGTGAAGCCTCGTTAGTTATTATTTATCTGCAGTGAAGTGGTCAGCTGAGTTGTTCTCGTGCAGCTTAACTCACTTGGTGGAAATTACTGACATTTTCCATTAGCGAGGGAAAAATGTTCAGACGCAGTTACCGGAGAACAGTTCACAGTAGCTACTTTTCTCAGGCCATAATGTGGTTCCCGAAGCCCTTCATTTTCTCTCATTTGACGGCCAGAAACGGCAGGACGCGCCTTTCCACGAGCAGCAAGCACCAGGCGGCGTCTTCAAGCAGAGCACCAGAAAAACGTGTGATGCCTGGAGGATTAGCATAACAATGTGCCGCCATGTTTTGTTGCGTACACACCACGGCGATAATCACAAGTTACAAGTCATCTGCAGTTTTCGAGATGAGTGCCACTGACTGACTGATGTCCACAACCCCACCGGTGATGAATGTTGCCTTTGTTAACAGCCAAGTAACATGCTTCACTCACGTCTTCTTTGTATATTTGGTGTTTTCTTCAGTATCACGTAATCTAATCTGTTTGAAGTTTATCAGGTTTTGTGAGTAGATTATCAGTAGATCATAGGAACATAAGAAAATAAGAATATGTATGAAGCCATCAACCCTACACGTGGCAGTCCCTCTATCAAACATATCTACCTATTTCTTCCTATCACTTTCATCCATAAATCTGTCTAATCATCCTTTAAAGCTCCCTTATGACTCAGCACTAACCTGATTACCGAGTCTATTCCATTCACTTACCACTCTGTTTGGGAACCAATTCATTCCTATCAAAAGATTTGAGATTAAGGAGAGATACTAAATACAGTGTAAATGGGAGCTGATGGTAAGTCGGCTTCTAAACACAACTGTATGTACTCGTATCGCTGCACACAAGCCTCACCACTCTATGCCTGTATCTCAAGGTCCTGCATTATATTAGCTAACTCATTTCCTTGTAGAGTTTTTCAATGCATTGTCAATATGCTTGCCCTTCATGATGTATACTACAAATACCTCTGCATATAAACCTCACCTTCTTCTGCTTCCTACTCAAGATCCTGCAAGATATTCGTACACAACTTGTCTCACTGCCTTGTAAACTTTGCCACCACGGTATCATTTTGCCCACGCGTCATGATGCATAAAAGTCTCCATTTCCCTCGCCTTCTAAACTTCTTCCTCTACCTGGCATAAGATACACTACCTGCCTCATTGCCTTGTAACTTCTGCCACCACAGTATCATTACGCCTACGTACACTTCATGATATATATAACTCTCCATACACTCACTTAATCCTCTTCCTTTTCCTGGCATTAGATATACTACCTGGTTTATTGCTTTGTAAGTTTTACCCTCACAGTATCACAATACCTACATTGTCTTCATGATGAATATAATTCTCCATTCACTCACCTCCTTCTCCTCTGCTCAGCATAAGATACACTACCTGCCTGATTGCCATGTACGCCTCTCCCCACAGCGTCATTATACCTGCGAGCGGCTGTAATGTTCATTGTGGCTCTTAATAATGAAGTCATCCCTGCAAAGCACCGTCACTAAGGAGCCTCACAGCAGCTGGCGGCGGCGATTGATGAACGCGCTAAGCAGGCAGAAAAGTGAGGCCGCATGAGCACCCATGTATGAGACCTGCACCGATTGCTTGTAAAGAAAATAAATATGCTAGATAGCTGTGTGTGTGTGTGTGTGTGTGTGTGTGTGTGTGTGTGTGTGTGTGTGTAAATGTTTGTAAATGTTTGTGATGGATAACGAGAGAGAGAGAGAGAGAGAGAGAGAGAGAGAGAGAGAGAGAGAGAGAGAGAGAGAGAGAGAGAGAGAGAGAGAGAGAGAGAGAGAGAGCACCACGCCAGTAAGTCACACAGGCGGCATCAAACACTACAGCAGCATCAGCAACCTTCATTATCGCCTCCCTCACCAGACTTCTGAATCAGCCTTACGCGATCTAAGTACAGACGGACGTGACGCAAGCTTGTATAAACAATACATCCAGACAGACTACGTACACTTGGCCTGCCTCCCTTACACACACACACACACACACACACACACACACCGATAGCCATTTCAACGCATATTTTGAAGAGGTTCTGAAGTTCCCCAAGTCTTGCAACCTCTTCTGTTTCCTTCTTCTTGCGTTCAGTATCAAATGAGGACATGATACTAACAAATATAGCTACTAGGTGTCGATTTTTTTAGTTATTCCAAGTGTAACGATCTTTTGTTTTCTACTCTGTGAATTTAATAGCAGATGAGGATATGATAGTAAGGGATGCTGCTAATAACAGGGTCTATGTTCTGAAGTCCCTAAGTGCAGCATCTTCCTCTGTTTCCTTCTGCTTCATAAATCTTAACACTTAAGGATATGACAGGAAGGAATGCATCTAATAGCAGTGCATATATTCAAGAGCAGGAAGTGTGATGATGTATCATTATCTTAAGAAAAGCAATTACTTCTATAAATGAGAAATAATTATGACACGCTACAATCTACACTATTTATCGTTCATTGTCACGTTAATACTTTTAAACTCCACTCTAAGAAGAAAAATATACGGAAATTTATCATGTACAAGTGTAGAAAGCGAACACAAAAGATATGAAACCTTCGTCTTTGTTATCTTGTACCTCATAATAAAGATTAGTGCAACTTATCGCAAACAGATTCTTGATGGACAATACTGCTGCGGTTTGTTTCAAGGAGGTTTTATATTATACCTCCTCGGTTTGGTTTCCCTTTGTGACAAAAAGGAAGAATAGGCTGTCGACACTGTGGTGGTAGTGGTGATGGCATGGAGGAGCCTATACTACCTTCGCTGGTCTTTGAATACTATCATCCTACTAATTACTTTCTCCCTCATTAACCTACTCACGCCTCACATTGCCCTTCCCTTCACGCTGTCCTTCTTTGTTCGTGGTTGTGGCAAAATTTTCTTACCTTTAATTAAACTGCAATACCTTTCTTTATTAAATATTCTCATAACATTTCAATTTTTAACGCTTTCAGTATAAATGGTGATAATATCCGTGATCTTAATCCTCTGATGAGCAGTGCCATACGATCACCTTGTTGAGGCGCCAAAATTTAGTCAATAAATGAAGCTACCTGCCCAGCATGTGTTCTTACTTTACAGCCTCTTCATATCTCTTTAATTTTAGTCATCATCAATAACCTCTTTAAATTTTCCGTCTTAGCATCATTTTACCAGCCTCCTCACACTTCATTCTCATCTCTCACAGCCTCCTTACACTTCCTTCCCTCCTGGTCTCATCTTGCAACATTCACACATCTGTCCTTCCTTATTATCCCTTCCTTCTCCCATGAAGCCTCTCCACACCTCTCCTTTCCTCATAATCCTCTTCCCTTACACTCCTTCACCACATTCTTCCTCGCCTTTCATACTATCTTCCTCCTACTCATTCCCTTCCGTCACTCTCAGTAGCGGTAACAAGATAATAAGTCTTCTCTCTTTCCTCTTTCCTCCCACAATTACACAACAAGAAAAAAATAATATATCTTGTCACCGTCACTTCAGTAAACCAGTAGACTGAAACACGATTCTATTTTACAACATACACGGCGAATCAAACCCAGCAGGAGCACTACTGGGGACGTGGGAGTTTTTTTTAGCAACCGTGGCGACGAGCAGAGCGAGGAAGGCTAACGTCGTGCATGAGGCAGCAGCACCACCACCACCAGGGACTCTAACAACAACAGCTGGCTGACAAGAGTCCCAAGGGAGCATTGCCTTCACAACTCAGACGTCTAATAGCCGCCTAATTCTCTGCCTCACGTGAAATAATTACACGTTCGGTTAGCGCGTGGATTACTCACTACACCACCCCAGTTTGGTGTTGGTGGGGAGTCGTGTGGTAGTTATAGAAGGGAGGGTATATAGATAAGGTGATGGTTTAAGTGTGTAAACGAGACATTACGTATGTATGTATGTATGCAAAGGTTGGCTGCGTGTGAACATCGCCCTCTTCCTCACTAAAGCCACGCACACACACACACACACACACACACACACACACACGATGAAAGTAAGAAATTAAAAGATACGAGTATTACTATTTTTTCTACATGTAAAAGAGACTGGCCAAGGACAACAAAACATCATCAAAAAAAGCACTGCCTCTCAGACGTCCTTCTCCAAAGAGGCAACAGTAAAGAGATTGTCCAGAGAAGGGCAATCATAGAGGCGGAGGTGCCTTGACACTTTTAAAAGATGAATATGAATACGTATTATATTTTTTTTATTCATCTAATTTCAAGTGTTTATCGTTCAGGGTTACAGAAGATGCTAATCTGTAAACAACATTAATGTCACGTTTATGACGAGCCCAAAAAATATATAAAGTAAAAATAAATAAACAAATAATGAATAAAACATAGACCAGAAAATTTAAAACCCTCTCACACACACACACACCCACACACATGCGCGCGTACTTCATAAAATCGAAATCATCCACTCACGAAAAACAAGCCAAGTATTCAAGTCTCTCCCTACAAGAAAAGAGGCAAAAAAATAAGTGAACACTGGACTTGAAGAAACGAACAAAGTGAAAAGATCTAAAACCTTTTTACCTATCACGTTTACTAGATCAGATAAACTTTGAAAGATAAACAACTTCTGCCAAACAATAACAAAAACAATATAGAACACAAACCACGTTCAAGTTAACCATTAAAACACGATAGAAGAAAACTACATGTTATAAGGAAAATTACTGTCATATCTTCCTTGTTAGGCCTCATTATCATATCTGCTGTCCCTCCCTTTTCTCCTCTCCCCCTCTACTTTCCTTCCTTCAACCTACGCAGTACACAACCACAAAGCAGTGGGTCTCATCCTCTCCACCCTCCCTCCCTCCCTCCCTACACTTCCTCTACTGTCCCTCCCTCTCTCGTGTCGCGCCGCCACCACCACCACCTGACACTCACTCTCAAGCCACACCACTCACTCTCACTTTCCTCTATTTTTTTCCGCCTCTTCTTCTGTCATTCACCTTTTACTGACTTTTTTTTTATGTTAAAATGAACGCATCTATATATATACGAATACGTAGACACACACATAAATAAATAAGTAAATAAATAAATAAACAAATGAATAAATAGTTTATTGACCAAAAGTATTGTACATAAAAACAAATAGTTTATAATTATGAAAAAAAAACGGGTTAAAACAATTCTCTCTCTCTCTCTCTCTCTCTCTCTCTCTCTCTCTCTCTCTCTCTCTCTCTCTCTCTCTCTCTCTCTCTCTCTCGACCACAAGGAAGACAGGTGGACGGCCGTCAGTCAGCTCTTGTCCTTACCTTCCTATATTCCCTCTTTCCTTCCCTCCTATCTCTCCTTCCTCCCCTTTATCCTTCATCTATCCTTCCCTCCGTTTTGTGTAGTTTTCCATGCTCCACTTTACCTTCACCTTCCAAACCATTGCTCACTTTACATTTACTCGCCTCGCTGTCTTCGTCTAACATAGTATTGCTTTTACTTAGCAACTGCCATCATCACCAGCCATTTTTTGCGCCAGTCACGGGTCATGGCTCGGGAATTACATGCATTAGGTACGGCACACGTCTGCTCTCCATCATTATTTCGACCCTCTGAGGTTCCTCGGCAGTATTTTCCCAGTAACATAATGATGAATACTGTATTGCTAACTGAATCTTGATGTCAGGTGGTATATGCATGTGGGAATTCATGGAACCATACAGCGGAGAGTGTGTGAATACTTGATTATGGGTAAAGAAAAAAAATAACGGAAGGGAATGGGAATACGGTAGGATGGTTTCTTTAAGCAGATTTGTGACTGTAAAAAGAGGAAGGCCTGAGGAGATACTGTTAAGGTAATAAGGCAGCGTTTTTTTTTTTTTTCTCTCTCTCTCTCTCCGTGATCCCTGACAAAGGCAAACATGCACAAGAGACACCTCCGGTAGCTGGTGCTTAGGAACTCGTTACCTACTCAACCGGTCTGCAGTCTCTCTCTCTCTCTCTCTCTCTCTCTCTCTCTCTCTCTCTCTCTCTCTCTCTCTCTCTCTCTCTCTCTCTCTCTCTCTCTCATCACCAACGTCATACAACTACACCCTCACACCACCATCACCAACAACAACAACAAAAAATACCACTACAACTTCACTACACAAAAGTTTTACTAGGTATACAAAACCTTCTTGAAATACTCCATCTTCCATCACACGCCATTGCTTGCTGGAGTTAGTAAATATGAAATCGGTAGCTTAATTTGTCTCTAATATATAACCAACCAACAAGTTACTAACACATGGACATACTTAAAAAAAAAAAAAAACTCTACATTAACTTCTCATATAATCTCATCTTAATCATTGCTCTCTATGAACTCATATGAACAAAGGTTTTTCCATTTCCTTCTGAGACATTTCTATCAGCTGAATATCTATTCCAGATGACCCTTGCACTTCTTTACTCGACCTGTACTTTGAAATGATTTGGGTCCCCGGTAAGAACTATTTTCAAAGGCAATAGAGATTATTAACTGAGTTCTCATTGCTGTTCTTTTCAATGATAATGCATAGACGAATCCTTCCCGAACTACCGCTAGTCATGAAAACAACATTAAAACAACAATGACCTCCACTATAACCTGTCAACCCTTTCACTGCTGCGGCCTCTTGAACTTGACAAAATGGAATGGTTCAAATTTACAGTAGAGCAGAAGAGTTTTGAAAGGCACGACTGACAGAAAGAATGACTGAGTAGTTCAAACCTATGTAGTTATATTACGGTTCAGCAAAATTAGTCTACTCTAATAAATTAACCAATGAATTAATATGCACCATAGTACCACAAACCGTTAAAGGGTTAAAAGGGACTGAGACAAGACGACGAAACTTTTGAGATTACGATCCCTCATCCTCTCTAGTTCTCCGCCTGCCCTGCTTTCTTCTGCCACTCTTGATTGCCACTGTTACTCATCATCTAAGAACTTGTAATGAGCCATCACCTACCAGCCTCCGACATTCAGCACAGTGTGGGTGCTTCCTGGTGGAGGAGAGAAGGCGGCGTGGTGCTGGATGGGCTCTTTTAGCTCCCTCCAGCTTGCAGTCTATTGTCTCATGTAATCACTGTTTGCAAGTCATTCTTTTGTTCGGTAAGTAAAAGGGGCGTTACTTTAAGGGCTGCTTTCACTTCACTGTCATTATTTTTATCGTTTTTGTTGTTTTTTACTCTCTCTCTCTCTCTCTCTCTCTCTCTCTCTCTCTCTCTCTCTCTCTCTCTCTCTCTCTCTCTCTCTCTCTCTCTCATCATATAGCTTTCAAATTTAATTTGTTCTGTACTTGTCCAAAAAAATCACAATTCTTTGGAAAACTAAATCATACGCGTTCCTATCTGAAAAATGCACTAAAAAATATGTGGTATATATCATGTATATTACTGACTAGATGTGTGGCAATGGTGCAATAGCAAAACATACTTACGAGACTACAATAACTAGTGAGGAGTAACATGTACGTCCGGTCGTGGTCAACTGAGTAGCTCTGTCCATTCATTTCCACTGTGTTTTGCCTTTCCCCTGTGATTTGCTGACAGCCTCTTTGCAAAATCTGACAAATAATATATTCTTAACTGATTAGAGGACTTAAGACTGAGGGTAAACAAAAAACACAGTGATAGAAAATGCAGAAGGATACTCATCATTGGACCGCGGATGCACGCTACGTCAAAAAGCTAAAATGTTATGTATTGCAAGCCAAAGTTCATATCAAACTGACGAGCAAAATCTGGCAAGTTCCAAAGTTTCCATTTCAGGGAATTAATTCATCATTGTAAGATTTACATAAGAAATCTTTTGATATTTATGTGACATTTAAACAGAAATTTTATTATTCATTATGATTTAGGAGAGAGAGAGAGAGAGAGAGAGAGAGAGAGAGAGAGAGAGAGAGAGAGAGAGAGAGAGAGAGAGAGAGAGAGAGAGAGAGAGAGAGAGAGAAAACGTGCAAACAAGCAAACAAACAAACAAACAAACAAACAAACAAACAGACAAACAGACAAACAGACAGACAGGCCAGTTCGTGTGCAAGCTTGAGGGTGTATATGCAAGCCAAGGCCGGAAGCAATCAACCCTCAGCAAGTGGTCACCTCCCCTGACAATCCCCTCCCGGTCCCTCCCCCTTCTCCCCTGACCGCTGTGACGTCAGGTCGGTGACACAGGATGCACCACACCGCCACAACAGGTACACACAGGCAGTCCCTCAGCGCAACAGGTGGTCGTACTGGAATCTTTTCTATCCGTGTAATCTGATACCTTACGAATACACAGGAGGGATCAGAGTTACTTTTGCGATGGATTAGTATAGTTTAGGTTAGGATAATGTGATGTAATCTAATCTAATCTTGCATATTATAACTTTACTGAGTCGAACCTAAATGTCCTCAACGTAACGCACCTAACTTATATCTAAGTAAGTAAAGATAATCTAATCTCAACTATCTTAAATCATCCTCAGGTAGATGAACTGAACCGAAACCGACACAACACTCATTAAGGAAGAGAAGAAAAAAAAAATAAGACTTTGGTCACTGATCTTCATGCGAGCCAATAAGATTTCAGGAAGACTTACAAAGGCAGTTTTCCTTGCGTTTCAAAACATGCCAGGGTGATCAGCGGGAGAGAGCATCGCCTGGTGAAGGTGTTCTAAGGAGCTGCCTTGTGTAGGTCAACTGGCCTTTAACAGAGTCCTAATTTTCTTACGTTTTATGTTACCAGATTCGCGTGTCTTCAAATAGCAAACCCGCTGCACCAGGGTACATGCAGGAGGTGACGTCCTTAACAGGGTACACCCCGATAAATTAAAGGATCAACACGGAAGCGAGTTAACGATGATCACAGATCCACTCCAGACCACTCCCAAAAGGAGCGACTTTTTTGTGAGGCAGCAGAGGAGCTAATACGTAAAGTGGGCGTTTGATTGAAGGAGAGCTTTTTATAGCACCCTACTTACAGACGCGCACTTTATTCTCATCCCCTAAAAAAATGAACTGGTAAAGAATTTGATCGGATTGGCCACTTAAGTTTCGCAAAGGTTTTGATACTCTTCTCTTAAAATCATCCCAGTCAAAGGAAGTTGGAAAAAACAGAATAAAACAAAGACTTCCAGAATTCAAGGTTGCGACCGGAATACCATGTTTTACTGGGTGCAATGCACTAAGTCTTCATAGTCGTCTTAATACCAATGACTTCTTACTGTAGTGAAGAATTATTTTTCAGTGATAAAGTAGAAAAGCATAACACAACTCATTATACATATACAACATACTTGAAAATCACTGCCAAAAGATATGAATTATGACAAAATCATAAAATAAACAAAATTACAGACTAAATTACATAACGAGAAGACACTGAAATCAATTTGCTAACGTTTTGGAATATTCTATCGTTAAGACGCAAAAAAAAAAAAAGGGGAAAGTTGTTATTGCATATCACGAACCTGAGGAATGATGCCACAATGGACATAAAATGAAAATTACCTATCCAGTAGAGAAAATGAGTACAATGTGCCAAAAGGTTACATAAATTTGAATAAAACTGCATGAAATTAACAGTATCAAAGAATAAGTTGAATAGAAAACACTTACTGTACCTCACGTATCTTAAGAATGATGCTGCAACGAAAAGGAAATTAAGAATCACCCATCCGGCAAGGAGCACCTGTGATTACTGTGTTCCTTTCTCCCGGCAGCACACCTGAGGTACGCTCCCGACTGGCGAGCAACGAGTGCATTCAACAGTGTAATTTGTCCACTTTGTTACGAACGCCGAGCACCAGACGCGACACTACCAATTGCTGTGAGTACGTGCGATGTAACTCAATAAGGAGACCGTGAGGATGTTGAAGACACTCTAGGTCAGATATAATCAAGTCAATCTTTCCCTCTTCACTTGCAGTCTGAAAGGTACAATCATCCCTTTGAGTTTCTGAATATGTGCTACAATTTAATACAGGGAAAGTTCTTCAGGAAACTTTAATGATATGGACGTATAAATGTTTGGTACAATGGTGATGGGATATTTGTCTTGTGAAGGTGAAAGCGCAGAACTATGAAGATGCGGAAGAACGCAGAGGTTTTGCTTTCTAAGATGACTGTAAAGTGAGTTGCTTCAATAAGAACACAAATCAGAAAGCGTCTGTTGTGTTCCCTCAACAATAATCCGTCAAGCAAGGTGCTTTTCTTCCTGCCTGTCTTGTCCCAGCTGTCTGTCTATCGCCCCACCAGACGATAGCCGACCACAAGACAGGAGCCTTACCGCAGCGGCCGTCAGTCGCTCGCACCTGTTTACGAATCGACGGTGTAAGGAAGCAGACGGTTTTATTGCGACACTAAAACAGTAAATAAGTGCCACTGTCCGGGTGATGGCGGGCAGTGCTCGGGGAAGTGTTATGTTTATGAATGAGTGAAGTGAAAAAACGGGACATTACCCACTCACAAAGCGGATGTTATTCTAAAAGCAGTAAAAGAGTTGAGGAAAAACAATCTCAGTATATTTGTGACTCAGGGAATGACCACACACACACACACACACACACACACACAAAGAGACGAATACATAGCGAGACAACAGGTTAGAATGTCAAGTGGCAATGTATAACACGTACTAATACCCTCATCCTCTCACGTGTCCCTGCCGCACAGACCACCATCACCACCACCACTACTCCATTAACCATTACTAAAACCTCTTATTGTTTATATCACTGATCTACTCCATTTTCAGTAACATGACTTATCTCTTACATGCAACTTACTTTCCGTGTTTTCAAATGTTTGATTCATCATGATACTAATGTTAGTGAACTAGGTACGTACTGTTATCTTATGTGCACCTTCTGTCCTCTGTAGATACCTTGTATGTCATCGTACTTCGACCTATATTCCTGAAAGTTTCGACGTCTGTTCTCGTTTACTTGTAAAAGGGTTTAGTGGAGGTCATTAGAGTTTTCAAGGATGTTTTCATGATTGCAATGATAATTTTAAACGGTTTCACGCATAGTTTAACAAGGACTATCTACTGCACCATCAAAGAGAAAGAAAACATCCATAAGAAACCAACTAATCATCTCTAAGACCTTGAAAAACAACTCTAATGAAAGAACAATACGTTTAAGAATACGGGCCTTAGGTCATTAAACTCCTAGGCCCATATCCATCTGCTAACTCTCCCACAGTGGCACATAACAGGACGCATCACCCTTGCCTGGGAACACACGGACAGTCCTTCATCCTCACCCTTCACTAACCCACCTATTTCCTCTCCTAGCGTGCCATTGTGCTATTTACGATCCCTTGATAGGACCCCTTTCTGTCCACGCACGATTGTCCTTATCATGGAGATTAAAGAGAGATCTGACAGGTGTGATATGTATCGCGGGCGTCTTCCTGGGCTGTGTGTATGGCGAGGACGAGGCAGGAAGGATGTGTGAGGCCCTTGAGTTGGGTGGCAGCGACATAGCGCGGGACTGGTTTACGGGGACTCGTCTTACCTGTACAAATGAATTACAAGCTCATAGGTGTGCTCGTACTGCCACAGAGACATCTGAACCACACCTTAGCCGCACTCTTGTTGGCGTGGCGTGAGTAGTCTTTGTCTCTTGGGTACGGTACACTTCAACTCACTTATTCACTCACTCACACACACACACACACACACACACACACACACACACACACACACACACACACACACACACATGGAGGATAACAATATAGTGTTAATTGTATAAGTAAATGAATAAATGGTAATTAATGGTAATGGAAAAAATTAATGGAAAATAATGCATATTGTTATTTCTCTCTCTCTCTCTCTCTCTCTCTCTCTCTCTCTCTCTCTCTCTCTCTCTCTCTCTCTCTCTCTCTCTCTCTCTCTCTCTCTCTCTCTCTCTCTCTCTTTCCTTATTTCAAAACATAATTTTCTAGTTCAGCAGTTTACTATTTCCTGTCCTATCACAATCAACAATACACAACTTCAAGTCACTCATCTACCATTGAGACGAGCACAAAGTAAAACCCAAACTGTCCACAGAAATCGGAGGTTGTGACGCGAGAAAGCAGTGTGAGTGGGAGGAAAGCGGTGGTCACCAGAAAGTAAAGAGCCCATGGCCGCCTTCTCGACCTCCGCGTGTTTCAGCCGTGAATACCGATGTGCTGGCTAACCCGATCCTGTCTGTTGGTGCACCTGTCGCCACATATCAGGCAGGGACAGAGTGTTATGTGTACATGCATGAAGAACGCTGAAAGTAACTACAGAATCAAGGAGGAAAAATCACCCGAAAAAAAAAAAATATTAAGAACAAGAGCAATAACGGCATGTCTTTAAGATAATGCATACGAAACCTTAACATGCATAAGAGTTTTCTATAGATGTACTGACTTCATGTGTCTTTAATTAGTGGTGTACCTCAAGGCGGGCGGCGGACCAGCGATAATTGGTTACATGTTATAACCACGAAGAGCGGCGGCGGTGGCTTCGTCGAGCAAGCTGAGAGGCGCGGCGCAGCATCCGCCGTGACCACACGCAACCAATGTCGCGTTAATTGGATTAAACTGTGCGCTACCTACAGACGTCATTGCGGCCGGCGCCGTAATCTCGTGAGCCGCAGGTGACCCTTTGTACCATTGATCTCGTTCCTAACACAGGTGCTGGACCCATCTCTCATCAACACTGCCTGTACACAGTGGATTAACTGGAAAAAATAGTAGGGAACCTCAGTCAGCTACAGAAGTACTATATATCTCCCTTACGTTTTGACTACAAGTTTTCTTCAGAAATCATGTTGCAGATGCGATCAGAATTGTTGTATATAAAACCATCTTGCCGGATCATTATCTTGTAGTCAAGACCTGTACAGTGGTCCTGTGCTCAAAACTTTTAAGAATGCATAATAATTTTGTTTCGACCGAAGTTTTCCTACCGTATTTCCTACTTATTTGTTTCTTCTTTTACCCACTGGTTTATCTGTCACTGTTTATGGCGAGTATTTGGAAGTCTCTGTTATTAGCTATCATTGCAGTACCTATGGAGAATGAGCAATATATGAAGGTACACTAATGGTTGGTTTCCCTGATATCTTAGTTTTGCACTGTACGTAAATTATATTAGTAACTTAAGACAGCTGTGATCCCTCTTATGGTAAACAGTTTTCAGTACGATACTCATGGGAACAAACTTACGCATAAGCATTCGGCGAACAAGATAAATATAAATCAGGTTAAGAGAAAAAAAATGACATCTTTCAAGGGTAAGAAAGAAAAAAAGGCAATGATGATGCCTGACGAGGCCACAACTGGTACGCACATCCTGGCCACCCGCAGGCTGTTGCTTCAAAAACCAGAGCGTACGCAGCCAGACCAGCGATGTTACAAAGCTTGAATGAAGTGCTATAAGAATGAAGTACAACATTCAACATATTAGACTTCTTAAATGTAATCCGAGTGACATTGCAAGACAAGAAAGGTAATGTATAATGTAACACCATAATGTTTACTGCAGGCCAATCCAACAAACCCTAGCCATCTAAAAAAAAAAGTCTTCCTTAACCTTTTGTAATAATTTCTTTTGGTTATCCGTGTATGTCAGGCTATCCCAGCATCCAGCATACCACCAGCATGGACTAACTTCTAATCGTCACAACTTTATTTTCCAGGGTTTAGAATGTTTCCAAGTCTGCATGCAAGGACATTAAGGGACCAATCCGCTTACGTGCACCCGAGATGGCCGCTAGATGCCGGGGTGTCGCACCCACCGGTGCCACAGTAAGGCGGGACGGATCTGCCAGCCTCGAACACAATTATCGTCTTCCTTTCGGCCATTGTTAGGTGCCGGTAGTAAGATGTCTCAAATTAGTAAATTACTGAAGAAAACAAAAGGCAATAACTGTGCCACTTAATTGCTTTTCTCCTCAAGAGGACATACTCAGTGGCCGGAACAAGTGTCTCGCCACAGCCGGCTTAGGAACCCTTCACACTTCCTCTCTCACTACCCAGTATCGCCACTGACGAAACACCAGGTTTATTACCTTAGCAATGTCTCGATACAATCTGATAACCCAACAAAGAATGCCTTCATCCAATCCTCGCGCAGAGGGAAGACTGCTCGTGATCTGCAGGTTCCCCGTGTGCAACTCGAGGCCTTGCTCACATTAGCGCTTCACTTTCAAGCTTCATACCTCCTCGCATCATATGACTTACGTACATAATGCTTTGATTCATGGACGTAAACAAAGACATCTGAGGTTTCCAGTTATAAGGGAACGGAACATTAAAGGCTGACACCTTAGTGGAGCCTTTTCCTTGTTTTGTTTTTGTTTTTTTTCCCTAGGCGTAGGTTCCTCTTGAATAAAAGAAAAAAAAAAGTGTTGAGAATCACTACCTACGCATCGGCAAGTCCGGCGCACGGCAGGTCTGAGGCAGGGAGCCGTTCATGCCTTAGCCTTGGCCACGCTCACCAAGGCCAGGGGACGCAATAAGCAAACAAGTGGGGGTGAGCTCCTCGGGCCGGCCTTTGCTATTCACTGCTGCAATGATTACCGTTCGTGAATGGACCGTACCTGGCCGTGATTGCTGGACCCTACTGACTCCACCACCACCACCACCCACCATCTTTCTATGGGAGCTTCTATACTAGTAGTAGTAGTAGTAGTAGTAGTAGTAGTGGAAACAGTAATGGTAGTAGTAATAGCAGTAGTAGTAGTAGTAATAGTAGTAGTAGTAAAAGTAATAGTAGTAGTAGTAGTAGTAGTAGTAGTATCAATTGTTGTAGTAGTTGTTGTAGTAGTAGCAGTATTATCGATAGCAGTAGCCGAAGTAATAATGACAGCAATAAAAGTAGTGGTGGTAATAACAAAAGCAGCAGCAGCAGTAGCAACAGTAGTATGTAGTAGCAATAGCGGTAGTAGTTGTAGTAGTAGTGATGGCAGTGGTAGTGGCAGTAGTACTTGTAATAGTAGTGATGGTAGTGGTAGTGGTGGCGCTACGTATTATAACGATGATGATAAAGATAATAATAATAATAATAATAATAATAATAATAATAATAATAATAATGAGAGAGAGAGAGAGAGAGAGAGAGAGAGAGAGAGAGAGAGAGAGAGAGAGAGAGAGAGAGAGAGAGAGAGAGAGAGAGAGAGAGAGTGTCCCCCTCATCGTCCCCCAACAACAACAACCTATCCTAGCACATTAATCGTAACACTCCCAGACCTATCACAGGCAGCAAGTCATAACACTCACCAGCCTCAGAGACTTTCCTACTCCTCACTGTTCGTTCCCGCTTGATCCGCCGCCACATTCCCCACACCACCAGGCGCACTCTTACCATCGTTATCCACTCTTTTAACACACATTTATTTATTGTTTAGCTGAAAGAACTAACAATTTCCTTGCTCTATTGCTGAAAGAACGAATCCTCGATAAATGATGTCATTTTACCCTAATTACAGAAAGCTATTTTAGTTTCTCGGTAGAAGTAGCGCTTTCTCGTGTCCCTAGCCATCGCCCTAAAACCTTGATGCTACTTCCTCATAATACATTCAATAATATTCAATAACTTAATCATGCAAGTAAATCTAACAAAAGAGTAAACAACGAGAAGAAAAATCCTACTCTGTGTCTTTTAAATCTGACTAAAATTAATACTCGTCTTATCTTTCACGTTGGATAAATAAACATTCTGTCCTCTGCTGCCTTCCCGAGAGCTTCCTCATTTTGACATCCAGCTTCTCTTATTTATTTAGTCTCCTGCATGGCCCCGACTTCCCCGTCCCCTCACTCAAGGTTGTCTGTTATCTCGTCAATCGCTCCATTGTGATTTGTTTCCAGGATTCTCGGTTAAATATATGTAACATGGCACTACTATCCCGCAACATACTGGGACAGGCCTCTCCTCTGCCCTCCCACCTGTTATATATATATATATATATATATATATATATATATATATATATATATATATATATATATATATATATATATATATATATATATATATATATATATATATATATATATATATATATATATATATATATATATATATATATATATATATATATGAAATATCAATCAGGATTACTAACAGATTTGAGTTATTATTGGATGGCTTAATACTCACTGTTATCACGGAAGAGTCTGGTAGAATTACAGTGACGGTAAACGTCCGGGTACGTCGAAGATTAGGGAAGCGAGCCCTTAAGGAGCCCCTGGAGTGGTCAGCTCTGATGGCGACGCTGCCGGCGAGCAGGGAGAGGCGGCGGGACAGTCGCCTGCCCAGCCCTTCGCCCTCCTGCCCGTCACTGCGCACCGCCATGCTGGACAGCAACAGGTCCTTCATGGAAGCTGATAGATGGCGTCGGAGCCCGCTGCCGCTGCCACGAACTTCGCACACACCCTCGGGAGTTGCTACGAAGACATCACGAGTAGATCCTGACAGCCGACGCCGTAGACCATTCCCAAGCCGCGCCAGGCGGGACAGGCCCTCGCCGGGCACCTCCCGCATGGACTCAGGCATTCTGCGGCGAAACCCACGGATGCTCCGCAGCTCCTGTAAAGAAGTGGGCTCGGGGTGGGTTTCCACCTCCTCCTCACAGCGAGGAGGTTCCTTGGAGATGTCTTCCGGTCCTTCCATGTGGGTGTATTTAGCTACACTCACTGGAGGACATGCTATGGTGCCAAACCCTGGGAAACACTCACTGCACGCCGCGCACTGTTTTCATGCTCACTGGTCCATCGATACAAGTTTCAACTTGAGTACTAGTGACAATTCACTAAAGTAACACTACGCTTTCTTACAACAGTGCCCTCATCACACTGTCCACGGTCACTCTCCAGTTATGGTTTATCCTTCCATCCTCTGAGAATCAGTTATATATTCCAACTTACTATCATAGTGCCAAAATAACCTCTACATCAAACACAGAGATAATTCACAAGATCCGTCGTGCAGCCCCGCATATGAATCCAATCGTAGCGCACAGCTGAAGTTCACTGACAAGGAGTACGAGAAGCTATGACAACACCACCACGCTCCACGCCCGCATCACCGCGACTGAGCCTGAGTGTGCCATGGAAGCGGCGGGACTGGCAGTTTCGCTGGCAATGGCGTAGAGCTTTCGCGCACCACTACCGTAGTTAGGTTATTCAGTAATTCGTGGACTGTCGCCTGGCACGTCAGTGATAATGAGTAGTGAGTAGTGAGTAGTGAGGAGCGATGCCAAGTAGTAGTGAGAACGTTCATAACCCTTAAAATGATGGTTTCTGATGGCACACCATTTTGAAAGTTCTTCATTCTGTTTGAGTTGGGATGTAACATGACCGAAATGGTGAAGACAGGAGAAAATGGATGGTACGAAGACATTGCTGCCGGGTCTGTGTAAGGAAACAACTGATAAGGTGACTGGAATGAGTTCTTGGATGCCAGGCGTAGAGATTAATAATATACCGTATCCGGGTACCGTTTGCTTACATTTGTTGTAAACTGGACAGCTTAGTTTGTGAGGCCCCTGAACGTTTATATTGATGTCTGATACTCTGTGAACTTGCTCTCACGGTGTGAGTGAAAATATAGCTTCTGATAATAATAAAAAAAAAAAAAACCTGCAAAGCATCCCTCTCTAATTCTTTGAAGAAAGAACATTATACATGAAATCAAGTGAGGAGCTGTCGTTCCGTCTCTTTTAGTGGCCTTTATGATCCTCAGGTACGCAGCATTCGTTCCACCCGGCAGTATACTATCCTATAGAGTTTTGATCACACTACGCATCAAAGTAACAGACCTCCACCCGCTCTCTCTGGGACTGAATCACAGCGATAGGTTACTCAGAGACCAGGGTGTTTAGTAAATGGGCACAACATCTCATCATTCTCAGTCAGCCACCCTCCATGCTGGTTTTCCCACGCAAGTCAAAAGAGATGTATAGTAATTAACGGCCCTGTTTCTTATTTATTTTTTTTTATCCATAGAAAATCAATAAATTAATTTATGTGCATTTCTATTTGCCTGACATTTCCGACAATAGAGAGTTTTTATTCCTAATTCCAACAACAAAATTTAATCTCACTCTCACCAAGCAACAGTCTGTTCACTCGCGTCATCATCGCAGTACTGTCAAGCTTTTATAATGCTTAAAAAGATATGCGTTTGCAGTGGCCTATTGTATTTAATTATCATTTTTATATAGATAAGGATTGCTCACTGATTGTATGCATGTATTATTTATCAAATGTTACAGCTAAATTAGATCTCTCTCCTACCCTCCAGCACATACACACATACACATTGCCTCCAACCTGCAGTCACCATTGAAGATAGGATTGATTGGAAGCATGTGGCTGTTCTTCGGCTGCTTAGTGGTAACTTGAAATATGATCAGCTTCCGGTAGAGCTCGAACTCGGATTCCTGAGATCCCTACGTCTGAGTACTTACCATTTGGCCCCCATCTAATTCTTACTTAGCAATATTTTTGCCATTCCATGCCATACAACTCCCTAAAAAAGTATTTAGAAGTATGAAGTGTTTCCCAACATACAGGCAAATTAGTTTTGTCTTCTTTCATTTTGTAGTCCCTGTTCACCTCATATTAAACACAGAATGAAGGCAAATGACTTGCAATTCTGTCTTCTCGTGTGTATGTTTTGTCTGTAAATGTACATATGAGTGTGTACTTGTTGCAGAATACCAGAAATGGTTACTTCACACCCTGAGAGGTAAAAAAAAGGCTAGATAAATAATAGTCTAGTAAATGATGACCACACCTTGTACTGACACATTCTTTATTTAGGGTCAGGGAGTGTAGTACACACAAGAGAAATAAAGTACAGAATGATCAGCTGCCCCTGACATAAAAGCACCAAAAGAATCTGGATGATCCTCCTCCCTTTGCCAATAATGGTGGAGAGAAAGAGGAGTATAAGCACCAACGGATTCACCAGACAATGCATTAAACAGTCATTACAAGTTTTATCTGTTAGTAAGGCTGTGCACATAAATGAAGTATCCATGGAAATCAAGTGAGTCCATCTAAAATATAATTAGTTTTTAAAAATATGTTACTATATTTCAATATTGGAAATACTAATAAAAGAAATATATATCTATGGAAACAATTCAAATGATACTATTAATATTTAACACTATTATGCACCCAACATTTTCCATATTATGAGATGCAGCATTACAAATTGAGAATTCTTTACACAGAATCCCATAAACCAATGTAATCTGGAATTTTTTTTAATACTGACATAATCAATGATTTCTCTACATTTTTGTGTCAATAACAGGTAATACTGTTATTAAATCACAACTGGATGTGATGTATGTTTGTGCATGCATGGGTGTGTGGGTTGTGGCATCAGTGAAAGAAAGATGTAGTAGATTCAGACAGGAGGGAGAGTTATGCTGCCTGCACTCTAAACAAGGGACACAAATGAGTTTCTAAAGCCATTTAAAGACTGTAAGAAGTGAAGTCTCTAAAGACCCTGTGGGGTATGCTAATGTCCAAAGAAAGAGTGTGCATGTGTGTTGGGAACTTTATCAGTGTCTTATGGTTACAGGGTGTCTCTCAAGCCTGCCAGCAAAACACAATTTTTGAAGCGAGTGGTAGGTGGTAGGTGGGTCAGTGATTGGCTGTGTATTCTGTAAGCAAAAGTGATACTGTATTTAAGAAATTGTTCTTGTATGTGTGTGGTTGGGCACATATGGGAGATTGTATATACTCATCTCAGTGTTTCCCTTTTCTGTTTCTAAATAAAGAACTTGGTTGCAGTTATTATTTCCTTGCAGTCCTCATCTTCTCTCCACAGATCCAAACCACTGTCTGTGATGGGAGCAGCTCCTTCTTTCATTAAAATGTTATTACAATAACATTATAATGATGTTTAGTGATATCTTTCATTTACAATGTGTATAGTATTTCAAACTTAATAAGACAATTTTTTTTCATTAGTAGAAAAATCAATGTATTCCAAAATCCATAAAAATCAAAATACAGTAGAGCACTTCCATTACAATATTCTCAATGTGGGATTCTCAACCTGTAATGCTGAATCTTCCATGATAACAACAACAATTATTCATACATTATTTTGAAAAGCTCAGCCAGGAGCTGGGATTGGAAATCAAGAATTTATCCACAACTTCCTGAGTCAAACCTCGATCCAACATTTTTGGAACAATGTTCTTGAGGATGTGACAAAAACCATGCCCTCCATAAGCTTCCTGTGAAAAGAAATTAATATAAAGTTTTTGCTAACTTACCTATCTTTATATAGTAAAATATGCTGACCTAGTTTACAGGGGATGGACCTCATGTCAAACTATTAGAAAAGCCAAACAACTGAATGGTAAAAGAGTAAATTCATGGGTTCCACAGACTTTGACCCATTAGTATTAACCACTACATATGTAAAGTCATCATTGTCATTTTATTTAATGTATTTAATTTCCCTTACAAGGTTGGACAAATTATTACTCTCCCACTTTTTGCAGTTAAAGACAATCTCTTCCCTTCTCATGTCTTCAGGTCTTCAGCTTTCCCAACAACCATCAACACAGAAACTCTTTTGAGTTTATGTCTGTTCTCACTTCTCCTTATGTACCCATACTATCTCACTATATGTCTCTTCAGCATATTACCACATTTGACACATCTACCACTCCACAAGTATCCACCATATCACATTATTCAGTCTCATATCACAATGAAACATTTGTATACATACATAATTTTTCTTATAATGTAAACTAAATTTTGCATTTTCCTGTTATAAAATTTGATCACATCTTTCAAAAATTTTCAATTTCATGTTCATGTAAGCTCCAAAAATATTAAGTAATAGAAAATATCAAAGTGAACTTACCAAGCGATGAAGAGTGTGGATATCATGAGCAATAAGAATCTTGTCTTCAAATCCATTATCCACCAAATGCTTGATGCGCTGAACACGCTGAGCATCAGAGGGCATGTCAACAGATGTTTCAAGTTGGTAATGGGAAGTTTCTATGCCAAATAAGTCATACTCACAGTAAGTTCCAAGAGATGCAAATTCTACAAGAGCTGTCAAGTCAAGGATGGTTCCTGAAAAAGGGAATTGGTCACTAGAAATTGAAGAAAGAAGAAAAATTAAATAGTGCACTATAATTTTATTGCAATATTTAAAGTGAACACTTCTAAAGCGCCTTCCATGTTCAGAATATGGATCTCCATATTCTTTGTGTGTTGTAGAAAGCAAGAACTCTAGTTCTCTTCCTCTCATTGATTTCACAAAGATGAGACAATATATGGGGAAGGAGAGAGAGAGAGAGAGAGAGAGAGAGAGAGAGAGAGGAGAGAGAGAGAGAGAGAGAGAGAGAGAGAGAGAGAGAGAGAGAGAGAGAGAGAGAGAGAGAGAGAGAGAGAGAGAGAGAGAGAGAGAGAGAGAGAGAGAGAGAGAGAGAGAGAGAGAGAGAGAGAGAGAGAGAGAGAGAGAGAGAGAGAGAGAGAGAGAGAATCCAATTTACATAGAAATACATGCCCCACACACCTTTTAGCCACAGAACTACACTTTTTGTGATACTGTACTTTTCTTCACAATGTCTTGGGGAACTGTAAATAGCAGATCAGTAGCCTGTTTCAAATAATAGCCACAACATGAAGTGTGCTTGGATGTTCACACCAAAGCTGATTGACAATCTATTTATCATAATTCACTTTTAAAAAAGCATTTAAACATGTCATGACTCATCCAGCATAATCTTAAAGGGCTAAAAGGAGCATACTGATAAAATAAATGACTTTATTTAACAGTAATGTATAAAGAGGCTGGAATAAATGCAGCTCAGAGGGATGTTAGAGATCTAAGCTTGTGCAAGAAAGATGCTGGAGACTGTGAAGCTTCACAAGTTGTCATTAAATGAGCAACACCCACACATAAATGCAGGTATGCAGCCTTTCAAAACAAGTTCAAGGTGATAAAGTCTGTTCTAAGAAAGACACTATAATATCTAAGGGAAGTGTGCAGCCACCACTAATCTTCACTAATCTTCAAAAAGTTAAAATCAACGAAATATGTATTTATATGTATACTAACTGTCTAGATGTCCCATCACCATTTTCTTGATGTCTCCTCCTGCTTCTGTATAGATACGGAAAATTTCCTCAGGAGCATCAGGGTGGCGGCCAGGATGGAACATCACTGGGCAGCCAAGGCTTTCTTGTGTTTCTCCAGATGCTTGTATGGATTTGCGTTCAAAATCTGAAAAAATACATTCCTTTGTAGATGGAAGGACATATATAGGAAGACAAAATTTACAAAATAAATTCTGAACAATCTGGTCCAAAACATAAACTGCCTGGAAAGAATAACAAAAATAATAATAATAATAATAATAATAATAATAATAATAATAATAATAATAATAATAATAATAATAATAATAATAATAATAAAAACTAAATCAGCATACAAGGTGAGTCCAGATGGTGATGTAAAAGACAACAAGGAAAGTACTACCCACACAACAATGAATGAGACTGGAGGTTTAAGGAAGAGATGAGCAGAAAGGGTGCCAGGAAAGAATGAGAAGGGAAGGTAGCAAGGAGGGAATGAGAAAGGAGCTGCAGGGAGATAAGGAAGGAAATAGAGGAAATGAAGGAGTTTAAGTGCTTGGAAGCAATTCTGGAAGTGCATGGGGGCATGGAGCATGAGATAAAATAGTGGTGAAAAGCAAGCATATAACAGAGATAATGATGAGAATTATGAAAGGGAGGAGCTTCAATACTCACCATACAGTGGCCATGAACACCCAATTTCCCCAATTATGCCACATTTAACATCTGGAGCCTCTTCACATCCAATGGTAAGGTCACGTGTTATGGATTTGGACATTTCTTCTACAGATAATCCCAAAGTGTGCTTCTTCTGAGTTGCCGTTAAGTAATATCCTGAAAGAAATTATTACATGTAAATAATCTAGACAACAGAAAACAGTTTCAATCATTTAAGATTTTCCAAACAAAACAGTATAACTTTCAAGACTTTACTGACAGTTACGACATACTGTAAGACTTCCCTGGAAATCTGTATTGATCTCAAACATCACATTCATCAATTAACTAATATTCATTAAGAATCATTTAAGACAAAAATTTCAAGCCACCCTTTTCTAAGCATACACTCATTGCATTCAATAATTTCCACTGAAAGAATATGCAAAAAAAAAAGAAAAGGTCTAAGGTTACAAAGTCACTGTAACTACAAAATGACACCAGTGAAAAAACAGACTAATAAAATATTTGTACTAAACAAGTGCATACATTCATAAAGAAGTTTGATAACAATTACATTGATAACAATAGATTATCTAGTGAAACAAAATGTGCAGCAGGGTTTTCAAAAGAAGATGAACATGCAGTTAGCCAAATGGAAAAGGCTGTATTGAAAAAAAAAAAAAATGAAGAGAAGCAACACTACAGTACAGTGATAATGAACCAATTAAATTACACAGATGGAGTTCATTCATTACAAATAGATAAGCACATTCAGTTTTACCTCTACACTGAACATATGGGTATACATACAATATTCCTGTTACTCCTCAAGTCCAAAGTATATGAGGTTACTGTTTTTCACTTAGTAGTTTCTTATTATCCAACAAAATACTGCATTCTTCCTTGTACTGCCACAGTAATAACATGAAAAGAAAACATCAGTTTCTTTATAAGACTTGTCTATCTAAACTTATCAACACTGAGATACTCCATAACATAATGTCTTTACAGAAATATATATAATTTACCCTCATACCAGGCTGACATCTGCCAAGAGGGGTATCTGAGACAAGGCCACACACACACACACACACACACACACACACACACACACACACACACACACACACACACACACTCATGCTCACAATTACACTGACAAATATTTTCTGATGTTTATGAGACAGAGAATTATAATTACAGTGTGTGTGTGTGTGTGTGTGTGTGTGTGTGTGTGTGTGTGTGTGTGTATACCTTATTGTAATATACAATACCCGAGCTACATTCATGTGGTCCTGTGTCGGTATTATCTATATTTGTCCAGGTTTTTAGTTGATGTACATTCCCTGCCTCTATCAGTTCTACTTGTGATCTATTCCATGTATTTATATTTTCATAGGGGAAGCTGTACTTTTCAATGTCATTCAAGTGTGTATTTACCTGGTTGTATTTACCTAGTTGTATTGTCCTGTCTCCATAACAGTATTTATCCAGTTTCTCTTTAAACATGTGTACACTGTTTGCCACAACAACAGCTTTTTTCAAATCATTCCAGATTTCAATAGTTCGATATAGGAAGCTGTATTTCTTGATGTCGCTTGAACATCCACTCTTCTTTATTATCTTCTCATGCCCCCACATCCATCTCTCTCTCTCTCTCTCTCTCTCTCTCTCTCTCCTTCATCTGTGGTAGGAATTCATTTCTGTCTATTCTTTCTATACTGTTTACTAATTTGAACAGTGTGTGTGTGTGTGTGTGTGTGTGTGTGTGTGTGTGTGTAATTACCTAGTTGTAACATACAGAAAGAGAGCTATGCTCATGTTGTCCTGTCACCATATCTACAAATGTCTAGTCCTTCCTTAAATTTATGCAAGGTATTAGCATTGACAACTTTTGCACCCAATGCATTCCACACATCAACACACCATTGCGGGAAGATGAACTTCTTTACATCTCTCTAGTGACCCTGTTATCCCAAATCATCAAGTCTTCATTGACAATTTTTTCAAATTCTTTTGTAGCTCTATACACTGCTATTAAATCTCCTCTTTTCCTCCTCTGTTCCAAAGCTGTCAATTTTAATGCCCTCAATCTCTCTTTGTATGACAGTTCCCTTAAACTAGAAGGAAGTTTTGAGGTTGCTCTTTGATTTCTTTCTAATTTTCTTATGTGTTTTTTCAAGTTTGGAGACCATACCAGGGTTGCATATTCCAATCTTGGCCTTATTAGGATTGTAATCAGTTTCTTAGTCATTTCTCCATCTATATAATTGAAAGCTGCTTTGATGTTTCTTAACAGGTTACAAGTTTTGGCTGTGATCTTAATTATGTGCTTTTCTGGAGATGGGTTATCCACTATGATTACCCCAAGATCATTTTCTTGTTTCCATTTTGATACACTCATTTCCTATTGTGTATAAGCCTCTTGGTATTCTCATGTTTTTCCCAAATTCTATGGTACTGCATTTCTTTATGTTAAATTCCATTTTCCATGTGTGTGTGTGTGTGTGTGTGTGTGTGTGAGCCTGGAAGTCTTAATAAAATCTGGAACACTGAGACTCAAGCATTCTCGATAAGATATTCTCAACTTACATTATTTTTTAACTTTATTTTATTAATTTACTTTTTAATACAGTGAACTCACCTGCTCCCGCAACAATGTTGACTCCAGACGTGAGGGAGACATCACGCAAAAATTTGACATTCCTTTGAATTCCAAAGGTGGTGTTCTCCACTATTGTGCCACCACCACATTTCTTGTACTGTTCCATCTCCTTCATCACAGCTGCCTTGACTTCTTGTGTATTGAGATGCAGATTTTTTTTGTTACTGTACCTGAAAGTTAAAAATATCAATGAAATACATGAAGAAATAATGACAAGTACATATCTATCTGTCTATCCTTCATAATCCTTATCTAATATCAATGTATGTGTTGTGCAATTTCATAAGAGAATACAATAGATACCATCTTTTCCTTTCAGAAAAATTGGCAGGCAAGTTGAATCAAACACAAGACAATGGTAACTATAAAACCATTAAGAAACATAAAAGAAAGTTAAAAGAAGATAGATAATTTCTAAATAATCTTAACAGAGCACTCCTGAGGGAATTCAAGCTGCAGGAGTAAGAAAGAAAAGCATGCTTCCACATTGCCAGTGAAAGAAAATTAATGATGATGAATCTTATTCAAGGGCAGATTAACATCTTGTGCATAGGAAGTTTAGAGCAAGTTGAGAACAAATGCAACAATTACAAAAGCTAATGAAAGACAACAAAAATGGAACATTTTGCGAAAGTAAAGTGTTAGAAAAAATAGAAATGAGTATCATAATAACATAAGAGAAGCTGCAAGAAACCTTATGCTTACACATGGTAGTCTCATCACAGAGCTAAGCATAAGCATAAATACATGTAAAAATGAAGGCAGGGATAATTATATGATTTCAGTCTATCTATTTATTTAGGTATGTACCAGACTGAACTCTTCCTCGTAGAGAATAAAAATACAGATGAGAGGGTTTTATTCCCTTCATCACATTAGTTACTTATGAAGACATGTTGGGAATAAGTGTGACAGCATTCCTCCAACCTCACCAATGTGCCACGAGGGGATGTCACATTCAGGATATTGACCAATTAATCAGATGATGGTTATAATATAATGTATGTACAGCACGTCCACATCTGTCACCTTTCTCTTACACCCACTAACTGTTACTCTCGGCCCTTGCCCCTCCCTCTCACAGTTTATGTCCGTTTTCTCTACTTTTTCTCCATTCTCTTTATCCCCATTTTGATTCCAGTTATCTCATCCTGTATTTTAACTTTCACTTCTCACTGCCTATCATTTACCTAAGTTTCTATCTGAACTAATCATCTTTCTCATTCCCATCCATCACACCTCTTTGCTCAATTGCTATTCACTACATTATTCTCCTCACAATTATCTTTCATGTTAAGCTGAGTGAAGAGAGAACACAACACGGACTACAACATATTGACAAGTTAAGGAAAGCAAGCTCTTATTTAAAATTAGTCTACTGACAATGAGAAATGATTTCTGTATATGAACACAAGCAGTAAATAAACATTATAATATTATAATACAAATTATGTGAGTTCCCTGTGACCAAGCAAGCATGTATACTGTCTACATACATCGTTTTGAGAAGAAAATCAGCACCAGATCCTTGAATAATCTCTATAAAAAGTAAATTAAATTGTCAAATGGTATATATGTTACAGTCAATACCTGAATCCAGACAATTTGTAAAGTGACTTATTTTTTCAGGCAATTTGTGAACTGCCTGGTTAGGTTAGGTTAGGTTAGGTTAGGTTAGGTTAGGTTAGGTTAGGTTATAACCTAACCTAACCTAACCTAACCTAACCTAACCTAACCTAACCAGGCAGTTCACAAATTGCCTGAAAAAATAAGTCACTTTACAAATTGTCTGGATTCAGGTATTGACTGTAACATATATATACCATAGCTACTAAACTTTCTCAAATGGTAACCTAATTACACTATATAACTCACACAAAGTCTAAAATTACAAAAGCATCAAAACAGCCATAATTTTAATAATCAGAATATAATGGAACAAATTGTCTATAACTATGTATCTTCATGCCATGTCAGATCTTGTGGAATGAAATTATTACATCAAAAAACCTCTGTACATATATATTTATTCATATTTCATAAAACTACTCTAGACATTCCATTATTGTGAACTAGGCACTGATTCACCTGCATAGTGTACTACATACAGTTCAAAACAAAATTTCCATAATTACCTAACGTGTATTATTATTTGCTTCAGCAGTGATGTATGAGTAAAGTGTTAACAGCATCCAGTGTAGGAACCATGAATAAGGCACACTTTCTCAAATTATCATTACATACGGATTCTGCCTGATCCAGCCAAGGTTGGGCAGGGTAAAGTCACAGGTTTCAAAAGATTTCTCATCTGGCTTTGCTGCTACAAAAATATCTTCAAATTCCATGAAAAGGTGTTCGTGGGTATGGGTTCTGCCCAAAGAAGATGGCTCCACCAGGCCACACACTGAAAAATGGATATAC
The DNA here is from genome assembly GCF_035594125.1 of Scylla paramamosain. NCBI lineage: Eukaryota > Metazoa > Arthropoda > Malacostraca > Decapoda > Portunidae > Scylla > Scylla paramamosain. The sequence goes on along the minus strand of NC_087167.1, from coordinate 2,438,140 downwards.
ATCAAATATTACTGTTACTCAACTCTGGAGGTGTCTTAATACTTCCCTCTTAGAATACTTCAAACCATAAAGAGGGGTGAAAACAGAAACAGGCAGAGAATTTCACAGACTGAAGATACTGGTTCACTCTTGCATTAGAGAGGTAGGCAGGATGAGAGTGAACAGAAAGTCTTGTGCAGTGAAGCCACAGAAGGGGTTAAGGCATAAGGCATAGTATCTACAAGTTAAGAAGATCAGACACAATGGAAATATAGTAAATGTAGTAATGGGTAGACATCCCTGAACAAAGGATAAGCTGGGGCAATGCAACCACCTACAAACGCATGGCCTTGTGCTCATATAGACTCTCTATTCTTAAAATAAAACCCAGTTTCTAAGGGAGCTTGGGACTCTCCCCAGAGCTAAGGTACAATGGAGACACACTACTCAGAGCTATGAATGTCAGCAACAGACACAGCTATGCTCACATTACTGCTGTTTTTAGGATAGCAAAAAAATTAAGGGACTAATTACACTATTAGCTCCATTTCAGAGTGGCCGGCACTTGGTCCCTCCCCTGTCGCAGGCAGCTGCTGATATGTAAGGGCAATCCGTATTTGGAACCACAAGTTTTCAGGCCTGTCTAAGAATACAAACACCTAGCAATAATAGTCTTGATATCTAAGGTGTTGTATATACTTTGTTCTCCAGGTCAAGGCTTCAATTCCTGGCTATAATCTCTCATGTCTAAAGATTTATCTCTCTCACATTCGGATTAATTTTTCATTGTTTCTACACCTGTAAATATTTTTTCTTTTATGTAAAGAAACTTTTTTGATAACTTTTATGTTCAAAAAAGGAAAAACAATAACTTAGAACACTTCTCTCATACTGATGAAACAGATACTGGAAAAGTACAAGTAACATGGAAGGTAAAATATTTCAAACAAACACCAAATATAAGCTTCAACTCAAAAAAACACACAAGAGCTCCTGCGGATGCGGCTTACCGAAATAAGTAATAAAAAACCCAATAAATTCCAATGAAAAATATTTCTAGCAAGGGAATTTAAAGGTTTCGCATTATGATAGCAGTCCAGAAGAAATAAATACCAAGAAGTGACATTTCCTTCTGCTTCTCAAGAGTAAACCGTAAAATAACTGGCACATTCCACTTTTATATAAATACTAATGCTGATTATGCTTATCCCTATTTGTATATCTCTATCCAAACATAACTTCGTATTAGTCCTGCTTTGTTTATGCGAAAACTACTGCATAAATCAGCAAACAAGCGATTAACATGCAACATCTCCTGTGCTACTCATAACACGCTCACGGTCTCAAGTCTGTAAAAAACGCACACAACCGTGTCATGCCAATGTAACACTTCAGCTCAGGACCAAATTGTAACACTGACAGTTATTACGGTTGTAAGAGTTATATTAACAATTCAAAGAAAATTCCTCACCTGTCTGTACCTTTCCCTTCATTTTCCTACGGTGGTGCGAGTGGTGCTGCTGCAACAAGTGTTCCCTCCGGCTATCTTGATCTCGACTGGCAAGTGGCAACAGTCCTAAGTGATGCAGGGTCACGGTGCTGACTGTTAATGATTATCTGTACTTATCAGATGCGTTATCATCTTGAGGATCCATAGGTATGACATTCCAACTGGGTTAGTTACCCCTTGAAATAAAGATAGATTTTAATTGATCAAAGCGTCATCCAATAAAAAAAAAAACTTAGGCAAAGCACATACATATTGGTGACAACAGATTTGGCTCAAAGACAAAAGGTAACACACACACACGCCTTACCAAGTTACCAGTACTTCAAGGTTAGCGCTGAGATGACGACCATTTTTCTTGTATAACGAACAGCTACCGTCATCCCTGAGAGAAGAGGTCGAGATGTGTGGACAAGGTGATGTGTCAAACGCCTCAGTCATATCTATTCAAGGTCGGACTCCCATGAGCTCTAACCTTTCGCCGGGAGGATAGCTACAGCCGACATACAGTAGTAGTAGATCTTCAAGTCACTGGTACCCAGGTCTACGTAATCCTGAATAACTGTCATGTTGATAATAAGGCAAGTCTGTCCAATTAATTGAATCTGCCTTCACATATGCTTCATCTCAGATATTTATTTAGTTAACGGTATTATTTATATCTCACCACACACACACACACACACACACACACACAGAGAGAGAGAGAGAGAGAGAGAGAGAGAGAGAGAGAGAGAGAGAGAGAGAGAGAGAATTTTTATCAGGTTCACGATTACGCAACAAAGCCGCCGCTATCACCACTACCATCACCACCACCATGCTTCCTAGCACACCAGAGAGAGAGAGAGAGAGAAAGAAAAAAAAATACCACGCAGTTGTCACCGCTGACTACACTGAGGCAGTCACAATAACCACCACTGTGCAATATCATCCCAAATAGGAAAACTTACTTCCCACGCCAAGCAATAATGATTCAGATAACTTATTTACAGAGAAGGATAGACTTGTTCGTATGCGAGAAAAAAAAAAAAGCTATCCGTAATTTTCTGACGAGTCCATTATGAATATCACAGGCATAAAAAAAAAAAATCTATTTCAATGGTGCCCGCATGCATACGTCTGAGAGAGAGAGAGAGAGAGAGAGAGAGAGAGAGAGAGAGAGAGAGAGAGAGAGAGAGAGAGAGAGAGAGAGAGAGAGAGAGAGAGAGAGTGTGTTACACTGTGCGTGTTAGTACACACATGATGCTGTACAACGCGCAGAATTTCAAGCATAAAATGTATGAGAATCAGATTGCAGTGGCCGCATAAAAGGAGGCGAGTATCAACTGATGCGATGACATAGCCGGCAGGAAGGACGACTTAAGCCGCCTGGCCTAACTAAAAGCCGGCAAGGGGAACGGGATAAAGTGCAGTGGAGGGAATATGATCGCTGAAGGGGAAGAGAAGGGGTGGAAAGACCGGCAAATGGAACAGCGAGCGGACCCACAGCCAGACCGCAGCCACGATAAAATGTTATAGTATCCCATGACCTTCGCCGGACAGAGAAGGGAAGATATAAAAATAGAAAGTGAAAACTGGATTCGGATTAAGTATATATTCGTAACTTAAGACCAGTAGGGAAGACATGAATCCTAGCCATCTGATCTAAACAACACTACTATCCTGCTCACCTCATCCCTTTTCTCCCTCTCACCATTCGTTCCTCACTGACGCTTGTTCATCACTAATTTATTATTTCGCATTATGCCTCGAAATTCTCAGTCGAGGAAGTAAACAAATGTGTGAAGTGCGTGGGAGATAAACGACTGTGAAGCATAATTACTTATATCAAAACGAAGAAAAGTACAAAATGTAATGAAAATTATTTGCATCTACTACATGACCATACCAACTTTATTTTTTTTTCAACTTTCGCAGAGTTCAGCGAGTACATGCAGACAATTGGTGAAACTACGTGTGTTACCAGTTAACGACAGTTCGTTTATTGTGGAAATGTATAATTTTTCATCAGGAAATGAGAACTTGGATGAATTTTCCATCATTATCACACGTCCAACACAATTTCATAACACTCACTACATCACCATCACCCCGAGCCGGCACCGCAACGACCAGTACGTACAATGACACATCTGCAAACACATCTTCACATAAACAAGTAATGATAGCAAACAATGCACTGATATGATATTGTTGTCCTCGGTTACCACTGTTACATTAACTTTTTTTTCATTTATTCTGCAGACAGTCACTATAACTGTTATATACATCAAATCTTATTTAACTATCATAATGTGTCTTCGGTACGCAAGCGCAAACCCAATGGAGTACGCTTTCACAACACGGGCCACCAAGACGTGCTTTTATGAAATGTACAATGATGCACTACACTAAAGCGCAATCACTTTATAGCTCTCTATATTTTCCAGTAGACTTATATACTTGTATATTGTAGTGCTCACTTATTTCCTGTATTCTTACATTCTCCACGTTCATATAATATTCAGCAGGAAGCTCCACCAGGCGAAAAAGAAAGGTGAGAAAAATCAGTGACGGCCTTGATAACACTCTGAAACGGCCACTTCCTCGTGCACTCAACCAAAGGGTTGGCATTAAATCCTCTGTTCTCTTATCAATCCTATTTTCAAAGGCCACAGAGATGATTAATCGGGTTTTCATGGGTGTTTTTCCTATTGATGATGCAGAATTTTTGATATACTATTTACTAAAATCACGAAAACACCCAAGGAAACCCAGGTAACTACCACTAAAACTTGTTAATTGTATGAGTTAAGATGAAGAAATGTTTAGAAATATGGACCAAGGTTTTTGCACATATAACACTTACCTCGAACACTGAGTTTCTAGCAACGCGGGAGATGCAAGCCACATCTGTACCACAAGTTCCAAGATAGTACCTTGCTGGAGCTTCAAAAAGTTTAATCTCGCCTGAACCATTGGTTTCCAGTAATTTAGTTCCCTGAGAGCATCTGGCATTGCGATCCTGTTTGCTCCTAAGATTGCAGTTTGATTTTTCGCCAGCACCTTTTCAACTCCAATGTGGCGCGATGATAACTGGAGTAAATGGACAGCTAACTTCCCCTTTCACTTTTTGACCTTCAGAGAGCTTCATCTTTGCCTCGGTCCGAAATTTTAGCTCATCCAAAATCACATTTATATAAACAAAAAACAAAATCTCTCATCTACTTATTTATTTTTGGGAAGAAACTTCAGAATAACGAATTTATAACGTACAAAGGGAGAGACAAAAGGGAAGAATAACCCACACCGCGGCGCTTCCCTGTAGGAGCAGCCCTGTGTAGCGGCGGCAAAGGACGTTGGTTATTCATAGGAGGATGAGTGCAGGAGGAGTCGAGAATGGGACGAGGACGGGGTAGGGAGAAGCTTAAGGTCAGAGGAGAAAATATCTTATTCAGGGGAAGGATGGACGGAAATCTGTAGGGGACTGCTCTTAAAACTACGGTATGATGCACACACACACACATATACACACAGTTCTGGCAATATCGGTGGTGAGCGAGCAACTACAGTTTTGTCTTAGCCTTACCCATAGATTGGACTGTATGAACTCAAGGCTCTCACCGGGAGGGTACTGCAGCTGTCACCATGAGTCAAGTGCGTGATATTCAAGACTGTGGCTGAATCACACACACACACACACACACACACACACACACACACACACACACACACACACACACACACACACACTTCATTGGACTCTAATCTCCATCCCCTTCGAGTAGTCCAATCCTCCAAATTGCTTGGGATTACACCAGGAACAGGCTAAGTAGGAAGGAAGCAGCCGTCACTGGCACCAACAGGACCGCCAATTACCGCCTGTTCACATCGTAGAGACTCATCATATTCCACATCGCCCCATCAGTGAGGGCTTCTTATTAGGGACCATATTCTGAAATACTTCTGCACCGCACCTCCACTATATTAAAAAAAAAGCTTTAGTTGAAGTTTCACTGGTTTTCAAGAGTGTTTACATGGTTCTAGTTACATATTAGCAAGAGTTCTATTTCTTTTAACATGAGAAACACTCTTGAGAATTCGGCTAATCATCTCTGGCCTTTGGAAAAATGGTCGTGGTGAAAGAGCAAAGCATTTAAAAATACGAGCGTAGATGACGTGAAGGTAAGAGTGAAGACCATGGGTTAGGACCTCCCTTTTATGTGCCTTGTGTTCCCTTTTGATAGCACTTTAGTGGATCGGTACTGACCTATAAGGCTTTCAGGGACATTACCGATCGGATCTAAAGTAAAACATTTAAGCGATAACGGAAAGATCATATGCTGAGTTTAGGCGAAATCTTTAGGAGTCTCATTAGTACAAACCAGTCGAAGGGATAAAGTGGGAATCCATAATGCGTTTGTTCAATAAATATCGTAATCGTTATAATATTTTCCAGACATGTTTTCTCTGATCGGATTATGACTCGTATTCTTAAATATTTTCTTTCTCGTTAAGGCTACTTTCTAAGGCGACAGAGTTAATTTGTCTGGTTCTCCTAAGGGTTATTCCCCACTGACGATGCAGAAACCTTGCTAAACTAGCCAAGAGTCATGAAAATATGCTTGAAAATCTCAATAACTTTCAGTAAAGCCTTTTAAAAGTTGTGGAGGTAAGACGACGAAAGCGTTTGAGAATGTGGTTTTATATTACATACAATACCTGTGTGGCGTCTGGGGAGAGAAATGAACAATATTTCTGCTGCCTCTGGTGACTCCCTCTCTAATGCTGTGGTCCCCAAACTGGGAGTAAATTATCCCATGGGCGCAATATAACATCCTGTATAACAAAAGCATATCGCAGATACACACAAACATCGTCAGGTTACTACAAGGTTGAGTGGTATCGTTGCCTTAGACTACAAAAAAACATCCCATTGTCAGAATTAAATAATCAGTCATGGTAAATACAATTAGTCTAATCCTGTTGGTGTCAGCCGCTCCTGCCAACTTAGTCACACGCAGCACGACAATCTCCAGTCAAGGACGTGACTGCCTCGCTGCACCAAGGCCTTCTAACCCACGTGTTGCGATTCAGTGCTTCTAGATACTGCTGTCCTCTCAGCCTTCTGATATGTTAAAAAATCTACATCTGTGTATCTATATCTGTCTATCTGTTTATTTACCTATCTATCTATTTACCCCCCCCCTCTCTCTCTCTCTCTCCATCTGTCTTTCTACCTACTTATCTATTTATCTATCTGTATATCTACGTACTTATGTATCTATCTATCCACCTACCTACCTATCTATCTATATATTTATGCACACAATAAATTCAGCAGTCTGGCTATCACCATTCCAGTACGCCCTTCTTCTTATGCCTTGTCTCGATCACTTCCGGTCAGCTCTTCTTAAGGTCATATCGGAGCTTTCACAATGACGCAGCTAACCATCACTATTAGGAGTAAGTTCAATGATTTAAATGACCTTTCCACACTCGCAAAACAAACTTGATGAATTAGTGCTACATATTTCATTTTCACACTTTCACGGTTATGTATAATTTATTTAGAGCACCAATAAATCAATCATAATTTGTCATATCATTATTATTATTATTATTATTATTATTATTATTATTATTATTATTATTATTATTATTATTACCACTGTTGTTGTTGATGTTATTGTTGTTATTAATTCTTGCTACTGCTACTACTACTACTACTACTACTACTACTACTACTACTGTTACTATAGTAGTAGTAGTAGTAGTAGTAGTAGTAGTAGCAGTAGTGAAACTATCACAATCCCCATTATAATGTCCCTTTACAATTACTTTCTGCAGGATGAAGGGCAGACAAGGCGTGTGTGGCGTGAGTTTAAGTACGTACACAGGTGGGCAATACTCGGGGTAATGGATGTCAGTTCGGTGATTTGTCCCGTGACAGCCGCAGTGGCGAGGCGAGGGTGGGGAGATGCGGTGTGGGCTCCTCGCATCACACACACACACACACACACACACACACACACACACACACACACACACACTCCAGGTAAAACAAACAGTGAGAGCTGACAATCGATGGCGTGGAATAAATGTAAAAAAAACAAACTAAAAAAAATAATAATAATGATGGTGATAAGATGATGATGATGATGATGTTGATGATGGTGATGATGACAATGATGATAATGATGATGATGATGATGATGATGATGATGATAATAATAATAATAATAATAATAATAATAATAATAATAATAATAATAATAAAAAGCGGAGGCGTCGAGAGCAGCTTTGTATTCGTCTCTGGAAAACAAAAGAATTCATATCAATTTGATATTTTTCAAGCTGACAAGTAATGAGTATAATCACGCATGATGTGACAACGGTAATATTGAAACTCACCTCAGTACTTGAGAAAAAAAAAAAAAAATATTACGTTTCATGTTTTTAAGAGAGAGCTATCTCGTTTTGAAATGTTAATCAAAGATTACAGAAGACCAAGACCAGCAGAGGAGCTGAAGTAAAGACGTGCGGTGATACAGATGTCTGGCACTACGTGTGGTGCCGGGCCGGTCTGGAGAGGGCGGAGCATCAGCTCTCCCGGCTACCAGCTGGTTGTCCGAGTTGCCACACTCAGTTGTTGCCGACCCTCGCGATCCAACAGTAGCGGTACAGCAGGCTCCCGCCGCCACCCGGCCCACTGCTTGAGACACGCGCGTCCTCTTCGCAAACCACGTTAATAAAAAAAAATAAATAAATAAAAATAAATAAAAGAATAAAAAAAGGAAAAAAAAAATCTCAGTGCTTTTAGTATCACGGATGAGCAACGTATCAATTCATGACTAGCATGTCGAGTGTCAGTGATTTATGAATTAAAACACAAAACTTGAGACAACAGTGTGTGAGGCAGTGAGGCGGGGCTCGGCCACCTGTGAGGGAGGCGGAGTGGCCCTCCTTCCCTCGCTGCCTCCTTTGGCACTCACCTGCATCAAAGAAACATGAGGATTCCAAGTATAATTACGATATTTTTGCGATCTCCAAGAACATACGAGGTTCCTGAAATATATTTGATGCATAATGACCATTAACATAAAAACAAAAACAATTTACTTCAATAAAAGGAAAAACAATTTCAAGTTATGAAATAAAATTCCAGAAACCATGTAATGAATAGGAAAAAAAAACAATGTTGACTGACTCTTAATTAAACTGTGAGGACTGCAGCCTCGAGTCACCGGCCAGTAGTTTAGTGCTCCTTCTCACCAAGGTTAAGAGAACACTGTCCAAGTCTCCCGGGAGGACAGCAGCCTGCAGGAAAGGGAGTGGGTGAGTGACTATAGTGGCAGTGTCGAGGTTTGATAAAAATTTCTATCACTGTATGACTTTGTGTTTCAGAATTATTTTTTTTATCTGTTAGAAATAACATTTATATGTTTTTAACATACTGGTAATGAAGGCAGTTCACCAGTATTTTTCGTTACTGAAGCAATTTTCTTTGATGGTAAAATAATTCCACGTCTATTTTTCATAAAAAAGAGGATCGAAGAATTAGAAGTGTGACAGAGAAGAGAAGAAAGGTAGTAAAGGAGAATGGAGCCGGAAATTTATACGTGTGTGTGTGTGTGTGTGTGTGTGTGTGTGTGTGTGTGTGTGTGTGTGTGTGTGTGTGTGTGTGTGTGTGTGTGTGTGTGTGTGTGTGTGTGTGTGTGTGTGTGTGTAAGATGTGTTTGCATCCATATCTTATTCACAATATATACATACATATATATATATATATATATATATATATATATATATATATATATATATATATATATATATATATATATATATATATATATATATATATATATATATATATATATATATATATATATATATATATATATATATATATATATGAAAATAAATCAAATTAATAAATTACTGATATTACAGTGACATTTAGAGAACCGATGTATGGACATATAAACCTAAGAAAATAAGAGAAATTGCAAGAAGCAATCAGACCAACATATGGTAGTCCCTATATAAAACACTCATACGTATATCTAGCTATTGTCTCTATCCATGAAATTATCTAAGCTTTTTAAAGCTCCTTATTGACTCGGCACTGACAATCTGATTACTGAGTTCATTCCATTAATATACAACTCTGAGTATCAATTTCTTCCTATCTCTTCCTTTTGAAGTCACCAACGATAAGTCCATCTTGTCCTGATGACACTCACTCTGCAGCTTTGCTTTACGTACCGAAGAAAGACTCTCAGCTGCTCTTGGTCAAACACCTTTCTATAAAACAGACAAGTACTCATCTCTACATCCTGATACACTTCTCCAATTTATATGCAAAAAGGAGACAGGTTATAAAACAAGGAAAAATCATTCAGAAAAATGCCTCCCTCCTTAAAAAAAAAAAAAGAAAAAAAAAGAGTTAAGAAAAAACTGAAGCAAAGGGCGAAAGTAAAAAGTACACAACACTGCCAATTTCTTTCAATATTTTTTTAAACTTCCTCTCTTAAGAGAATAAAGAAATATGAAAACATAACAAGACTTCCCGTTTCTGAGTTTGCCAGAGAAAGGAGTGAGAACTGAAGCCCGCAGAAAACTCCAAGAAATTATCTGAGGCTAGTTAACCTCTCAGATGCCTAAGTAACTACATTAGACTGGTTAACTCCTAAAATAGCTAAATAACTATTTCTATTAAATTGCTCAGCACATGTAAGAAATTCTCTTGGGTTGATTATCTCAAATAACTATATAATCATCTAAGAGCTTTTGAAATAAATTCACATTTACCTTATGTTGGTTATCTCTTCACGTAACTAAATAACTTTGTAAGATTGCTCCTTAATCCGTTCACCGTTGTAATTATGTTTTGTTTTGTTTTTCACAAAAGCGCCTGAAACTTTTAAGCATATATCTATACTGCAGTCTCTTAAGGACCGCAACAACCATGCAGACCATTTTTACAATGCTCTGAATGTTAACAATCGGCAGCCATAGCAATAAAAAGGTTAATTTAATTTAACTAACTAAATATATTAGAGTAGTTAACTTCCTCTGATAATACCAGTGACGTTCCAGTGGTGTTCCTCTCCACTCTTCAGCGACCTTCCCACCCTTAATGTATCCCGTTTCAGGAAGCAGACTGCATGAGATA